>NW_016174827.1:0-10583 GCF_001687245.7 Rhagoletis zephyria
ATAATAATAATAATATAATAGATTGGCGCGTACACAAATGTTAGTGTTTGGCCGAGCCTCTCCTCCGACTTGTGGCGTCCGTCTTGATGTTGTCACACAAACCAGAGGGACCTACAGTTTTACGCCGACTCCGAAGGGCGATTGTATTTTTATGAGAAGCTGTTTTTCATGGCAGAAAAACACTCGGAGGTTTGCCATTNTGTTAAGAAAAACCCCTTTTTTCTAAATTTTTTGCGATGTTGCTTTGACCAGGGCTTGAACCCAGGTGTTGATGAGTGAAAGCGCGCACTGCTTACCACTACACACAGATGGCCAGAGGTATACCCGATTTAAAACCAGGAAGCTAAAACAGTAGCGGAGGTTACACCTACAACTGGGTTGTGAGATACGGTATACCCTGAGAGCTGCATTCTGACCTGGGACGAAAATATGATTACACGAGATGATGATGATATGATTACAAGAGATGTGCCACATAATGGGTATACGAAAAACTGGAACAAAGAATCTTCACCCCCAATCGAACCCTGGAAGGGCATTTGCGAAAAGTCGTGGACAAGAATTAGAAAGATTGGAATGTCCACATATCTTTGTTTCTGATGGAATACTTGCCAGCAGTGCATGAAACAACGGGTAAAACTCCTGCACGGGTAATCTTGGGCAGTGAGCTCCGTTTGCCTAGTGACCCGAATTTTGGAGTAAGTGGCGACGCAATGGGGATTGGGAAAGAGACGTCCAATATCCTATACCTCTACCGTCTACCGCAATCTGATAGTAGTTCCAAGAGCAAGGATTGCGGACGTACTCAAGGAATTCCACAATCGCCCCAGTAGAGGGCACTTGGGAATCACGAAGGCTCTAGAGAAGATCACGCAAAGGTTCTATTGGGTTGGTTGTCGGCAATCGGTCGCAGAGTTGCTAACTGCCCGGAGTGTATTGCAGCTAAATGGCTGAAATCCAGATGTGATATCCAGATGAAGCAGTATAACTCAGAATTGCCATGGACGTAGCTGGTCCATTTTCTATGAGCCAACTGGGAAACAAATACGTCCTTGTGCTTATGGACAACTTTAGCAAATGGCCAGAGGTATACCCGATTTAAAACCAGGAAGCTCACCTGCAACTGGGTTGTGAGATACGGTATACCTATAGAGCTGCATTCTGACTTGGGACGAAAATACGAATCGGCCGTGTTCCAAGAGATGTGCCACATGCTTGGTATACGGAAAACTGGCACAAAGACTCTTCACCCCCCAATCGAACACTGGAAGGGCATTTGCGAAAAGTCGTGGACAAGAATCAGAAAGACTGGGATTTCCACAAAATCATGTTTCTGATGGGATACCGGTCAGCAGTACATGAAACAACGGGTATAACTCCTGCAAGGGTAATGATAAATGATAGAGAATGTGGAAAAAATAAACTGTGGGTTGTTGAAGCAACACAAAATTCTACACCGGACGTACTTTTTGGTAAAACTCTGCCTAAGACGCAAAAAGGTGGACGCATTCCAATTCGAGTACTTAAGGAGCTCAAATCACCAATAAAACTCCGAAGAGGAACTGTACTGGGACAATGGCAAGAAGCAGAGGCAATCTTTAACTGCGAAAAGTTACCTGAATGCAATTCCATTGGCGAGAACGACATTGCGGAAAACATCAATGCATGGACGAAAGGGTTGGAAGGAAAATACCAGCACAAGGCTAAGGAACTTCTAAGCAGATACTCCAACATATTCCATAAGGATGGCAACAAACCAGGCAGGACCAACGTTGCGAAACATCTCATTGTTACTGGTGATGCAAAGCCGACAAGTCAAGCTCCTCGAAGTATTCCACTGGCCAAACGTGAAGCTGTGAGCCATATTATAAAAGAAATGAGCTAAAGTGGTGTTATTGACCCGTCAGCGGGAGCCCGCCTGTAGTACTTGTGAAGAAGGATGGCCAAATTCGGTTCTGCATGGACTACCTGAAACTAAATGTAGTGATGAAAAAGACAGCAATCCCCCGCCCAGAATCTATGATACTCTTGACTCGTTGAGTGGCAAGAAATCGTTCTCAACACTCGATCTGAAGAGCGGTTATTGGCAAGTGGAGGTAAGTGAAGAAGACAAAGATAAGACAGCATTCAGCCTTGGGGATGGTCTTTGGAAATTCACGGTGCTGCCCTTTGGATTGTGCAGAAAGCTTTGAGGACCACCTGAAAATTTTGGAAGAAGTTTTCCAGAAGATAGCTGGCGCTGGTCTCAAACTAAATCTTAAAAAGGGCTAACTGTTCAATAAGGAGGTGAAATACTAAGGACGCAAGGAGAAAACAGGGGGCGTCTGCACTGCGAATGAAAAGATAAAAGCAGCAAAGGATTAGCCAAGAACTAGAAACTTGCACGAACTATTTATTTTTTTAGCTCTGCACCTGCTATCGCCGATTTTTTCCGAATTTCGAAAATGGAACGGCTATGTACTGCACATATGCTAGCTCGTCCGGTTCCGGTAACTCGAAGAGAACTAATAGCGTTGGTTCGACCATGTAGGTTGGAATGTAAACACCGCTCAAAAGCAAAATCTAAAGGAGACATTATAAACGTGTGGCTAACGATAATAACACCAGTATCAGCCGGAAGATCCAGATCTGGAACTATTGATGCACGGGCTAGAGATGCACATGCGGCGAACTAGAGAACAAATGGCATAGGATATGGGAAAGTGAACTGTTCCCGCAATCTTATAGTAGTTCCGAGAGCAAGGATTTCACACGTACCCAAGAAATTCCACAAGGGTACCAGTGGAGGGCACTTGGGGAAGGTTCTAGAGAAGCACAGGTTCTATTGGGTTGGTGGTCGGCAATCGGTCGCAGAGTGGATTGCTAACTGCGCTGAGTAAACTGAAGCTAAATGGATGAAATCCAGAAGCCATTGCCAGATAAAGCAGTAAAACTCAGGATTGCCGTTGATTTAGCCGGTCAGTTTCCTATGAGCCAACTGCGAAACAAATACGTCCTGTGGCTATGGACAACTTTAGCAAGTGACCGGAGGTATACCCGATTTCAAACCAGGAAGATAAAACAGTAGCGGAGGTATTCACCTAAGATTGGGTTGCGAGATACGGTGTACCTTAGAGCTGCACTCTGATCAGGGACGAAAGTTTGAATGGGCCGTGTTCCAAGAGATGTGCCAGATACTGGGTAAACGGAAAACTCGAACAACGACTCTTCATCCCCAAGCGAACCTTGGGAGAGAATTTGTGAAAAGTCGTGGACAACAATCAGAAAGATAGAAATGTCCACATATCTTTGTTTCTGATGGAATACGGGCCAGCAGTGCATGAAACAACGGGTAAAACTCCTGCACGAGTAATCTTCGACAGTGAGCTCCGTTTGCCTAGGGACCTGAATTTCGCAGTAAGTAGCGACGGAAGCAGGATGTGAAAGAGACGACTAATATCCTGGAGGTAGAGCAGAGAGAGGTACATGCTCTGGTGAGAAAACACACCCAAATTATAAGTGACAAGATGAATGCCAGATATGATAAGGCGATCAATTCCGAGGGTTTCCAAGAAGGAGATTTAGTGTTGCTGTACAATCCACAACGTAAGAATGGTTTGTCCCAAAAACTACAGTGCAACTGGGAAGGTACTTAGGCATACCTAAAGAATACGGACCCTTGAGCTAGAGAAAAAAAAAACGTGGACGTGGTGCACCCCTTTCTGCTGTGTTTAATGGTAAACTTTTTGTTTGGTGCAAATTGACAGGGGCGGCTTATATTTTGAAAACTATTGAACCGATTTTCACAGTTGGAAAGACAATTGAAGGAGCTTGCATTCAATATATATATCTACATATGTAAATAATGCAAACATAGTTTGAGAAAAAGTAAAAAAACGAAATAATTAATAAAAATGTATGTTTTTCGTAAAAAAATACTTAATTAACTATATTAACAAATATGTTTATCGGAAATACCATAAAAATACCTTTAATATGGCGTATCTATGTATATATATAAAAATGTTGTGTTCGTATGTCACGGTCGTCAAAACTCGAGAACGACTGAACCGATTTGAAAAATTTTTTTTTGTATTGTTCGGTATAACACCAGAACCAATGATGTCGCAAAAAATTGGAGGGTTGCCACCTATTTGAAAATTTTTAAACCCAATTATATTGATAAAATAAATAAATTATTACAACATGGGTATCAAATTAAAGAGGTTTAAGAAAGATAACTGTTGGAAATATTTCTGACGAGGATTGCCACCTATTTGAAAATTTTAACTCAGTCAAGTTGATAAAATAATTGAAATATTGGCATGTGGGTGTCAAACTAAAGAGCTTTAAGAAGGCTTACAGCCGAAAAGATGTTTGAAGAGGGCTGCCACCTGTTTGAAAATTTAACCCAATTTTCATAACTGATAAAATAAATGATTTATTAAAATATTGGTGTTAAATTAAGGAGGTTTAAGATGGATGACTGTTGGAAAAATTTTTGTGGAGAGTTGCCACCTTTTTGAAAGTTTGACCTCGAAAGCTTAGTATTTTGCACCAATGTGTTTTCAATATAAAGCGATAAAATAAATAAACCAACGAAAAATTATTCCTTTGTCAAATATGTTTGATTTATTATTATTTATTTATGGATATGTACAAATGTAAAGCGGATACGGACGATGTGTGGTGGCTGACGGTCGTTCCTGGTTGAATACGGGAAAATAAGTACCCGCGCTATTTTCAATAGAATTGAGATCAACCTCAAAACAGTAAAACTGTTTGGAGGGGAAGTTAAAAGATAGTTAATTTGGCGGGAAAAAATTTATGACAGTTTCTAAGAAATACAAGTGTACATGTGTGCGAGCATATGTATATTATTAAGCATTAAGGTGGACCGTCTTGGATTGATTAAGTAAATGAAATATTGCAATGTGGCTATCAAACTAAAGAGTTTTAAGAAGACTTACAATCGAAAATATGTGTGAGGTACAATATGGGTGCCAAACGAAAGGTATTTAAAAAATCTTGATTTGGAAATATTTTTAATAGGATTATCAACTATCCAAAAGTAAAGACTGAAAATATTGAAATTAAATGAAATATTACATAACTGGTTCCAAACGAAAAGTGTTTGGGAAAGCTTTACTAAGGCATTTTTTTAAATCTTTCAACTTATCCAAAATCCGAACAGTTTAAATAAATATAGAATTTACAACATCTTATAAAAAAGGAAGTGATCATATTGTCAACGAAGAGCTGGTACACAAATTACTTAAAGTTAAAAAATAATAAACAAGTAATTTTGAAGCAAAAAAACACACGGACTCCAATTCTCATATAAAAATTTAATAGTACCAGTGGCGTAGCCAGGGGGGGGGGCTTTGGGGGATAGATCCCCCCTTCGTCATTGAACTACAATTATTTACTTTTAAATTAATAACACAATACTATTTTATCCTTCTGATTTAAATTTTTTTTTATTTCAGACGGATGACAAATTATCTTTTAATGAATATATGAGTAGTCCACTTGCAAACAGCGTTATGTGATTTTATAAAAGTAAACCATAAATTAAAAAAAAAAACGTCTACGACAATAAGATTTTGTAGACTTGTACATAAATAAATGTAAATAGATACGCGTAAATATATAAATATGCAGATATATTCAATGTGTAAAAACTGAAGTGTATACTAACGAAACTTCTACAAAACAAAACTGGACTACACACTACTTAATTAAAATGGTGTAGTAATTTTATTTTTTAAATTTAAATAAAGCATGAATTCCCCAGGGAATAACCGAGTAGACAAAAAATATATAACGGTGGAAATGGCACATACATACATACATATATGAAAGAATGCCCACAGGCGACGCACTATAGGCAAAACACGAGTTTTTTTTCAAAATCGTAGATCTTCGCTTAGAAAAGAGATAATGGAATGCAGCATTTAACCCTTTAATGCAGAGTCTGTCATATATGAAACGCTTTTTAACCCTTTCAAGGCAGAGGAAAAAGGTTCTCAATATGCTTTTGAACGTGCTTTTTCTCATGTTGACGTAGATATTAATCGTAGAAAATTTTTCCATACTAAAATAATAATAAAAAAAATAAATAAAAAAAATTAAATAAAAATATTAAAAATAAAAATAAAAATAAATAAAAAGTACGTTGAAAACATATTGGGGACCATTTTGCCTCTGCCTTGAAAGGGTTAAAAAGCGTTTCATATGTGACAGACTCTGCATTAAAGGGTTAAATGCTGCACTTTCGTAAAGATATCGACCAGTATAACCATTTTTGTTATATAAATTTTTTTGTGAAAGCTGATAGTTTACGAGTTATTAGAGTTTAAAGGTAGCTTTTATTTTTCCAAACTGGCCACTCGGGTACAGCATCCAATGTCGCAAGAATCGAGTCCTAAGATAAAATAAAGATAAATCTTTCAGAAACAGTGCTAATGGTGTATTAAATATAGTGTTTTCTAGTGGAATGGGAGCCAAAATCCAAAATTAAAGTGACAATTTGAACGATATTTTGAGGGTTAAGTTATTGTTGTTGTAACTTCTCTATAGTTTTCCTATATTATATCATTTATCTTCATTGGAATTTTCATTCCATTTCATCTTTTCTAAGCGAAGATCTACGATTTTGAAAAAAAAACTCGTGTTTTGCCTATAGTGCGACGCCTCTAGCCATTGTGTATCACAACTTTAAGTTATCGATGCAAATTTTTTTAATCCCCCTCTTCGCCAAATCCTGGCTACGCCACTGAATAGTACCGTTATTTTTTTTCATGATCCAATGATCGGATCTAAACTAAATTAGTATGGGATCACCTGCAAAGCGGTTGACGTGGTCCAAAGTTATGCGGTAACATACATAAAAAAAAATATTCCGACGAATTGATAACCTTCTCCTTTTTGTGAAGTCGGCTAAAAACTACTGAAATAAGTAACAAAATGATAAAAGAGTAACGAAATCAAAAAACTATCACCTTCTAAAAAATACTTAATAAAAACTTAAAATTGTTGACACCATTCCCTAGCATTATAAATCAGTTAACTTTTAATCGTAAACAATTTCGTTTGGGGTGGCCATAGCCTACTACGTATATTGCGAGTAAAGAAATTTTGAATAACATGAGATAATATTATTATGATTATGATTATCACTACTATTGTGAACTCCTATTCCCGATCAAGGATTCCCAAATTAAAGCGAAAGCAGAAGGGCATTTATGATCGCATGATACAAATGTTAAAATAATAAGAGCTGCAGAACTGAACCATGTAGGAACATTTTTTTACAAGGGCGTGTAATTTCTGGCGTGTGCCGATGACATCGACATCATCGGTATGCGGAGCCATCACTACTTTTTAAGAATATACTGCAGTAGTCAAAATATTAACTTAAAACCGTCACGATCTTTCTAGAGAGCGAAAATTTATTTATAAGCAGCGTTAGAATATTCTGTTTCCGGTCAACGGGGAGCGTTCGCTGTGCAAGTTAGAAAAGTGAGGGGGGCTGGGAAATTTTATTTGGAATGTTCCCTATCGAATGTGACTAATTTTTTAAGTTTTCTCTAAAATTTTATCAAATTGGTTTTTGGCCGCCTAAATCGTTCAAATACCCCTATGTGCAGCGTTATGTGATTTTATAAAAGTAAGCCATAAATTAAAAAAAAAAGTAAGTGCGCCTGGGCCGCACTGGAGAAGTGAAACTTACGTTGATACATTTCTATTTTGTCTCATAAGTGATGAGTTATGAGTCATAACTAATGTGACCAACCGTACTTCTTTCGAAAGTACAGTACTTCTTTTTTCGGTATTGTACTTCGTACTTCGAAGTACAGTCAAATGTGCGATATTTTTTACTTCAGGAGGGGGATTCTGTAACCAGTTAGTTATAATTTTCGTATCGCATCGCACTTTTTGACGCATTATATAAGTGTTTTTGCGTCAAAATTGCGATAGCGATTCGAAAATTGTCGCTAACTGGTTACAGAACCTTCCCCCAGGTCGTGTACTTCTCCGTTCTTCTGGACGAAGGCTGGAAAAGGCTCTCATGTTTCCCCTTGGGAATTTCTGCGGATATTGCAGACAGAATTGTCGCAGCACGAACTGCTATTAGGCTAAGGGAAACCGGGTCCCTTTGTGACATAAAAAAGGAAAAGGAAACGAAATTTCATATTCGGCTCGCGGCGTTAACTTAACCCAACCTTACGTGTACTTCTTTGAGCTATGAAATAGTTGGTCAAATTAGTCATAACCAATATACATATGTACATACATATGTACATACAACATCCGCTTTTCCTTAAGGTTATATTTTTTGTCTTTTTTCTATCTAGATACCTACCTCAACCCCTGTTCGTTCTAATTACATTTATGTTATTCTGTTTTCCTCTATCTTCATTTTCATCTTTATACTCTATCGATAATAAAATCGATAATCGAGATAACATCCAATAAAACCTCGATAACAAAACCGATAAAAATATCGATAACAAAATCGATGAAAAATTTCGATAGCAAAATCGATAATAATATTGGTAGCAAAATCCATTAGAAACTCGATAAAAATATCCATTAAAAATCGATAAAAATATCGATATCGATAAATATCGATAACAAAATCGATAAATATGGATAACAGACTCGATAAATATCGATATCAAAATAGATAAATATCGATAACAAAATCGGTAACCAAATCGATAACATATCTATAATAAAATCGATACAAAATCGAAAACAAAATTGATAAGAAAATCGATAACAAAATCGATAAACATCGATAACAGACTCGATAAATGTCGATACCAAAATAGATAAATATCGATAACAAAATCGGTAACCAAATCGATAACACATCTATAATAAAATCGATAAATATCGATAACAAAATCGATAAATATCGATAACAAAATCGGTAACAAAATCGATAAATATCGATAACATGTCTATAATAAAATCGATAAATACCGATAACAAAATCGATAAATAAAATCGATAAATTTCGATTACAAATCGGTAAATATCGATAACAAAATCGATAAATATCGATAAAAAAATCGGTAAATATCGAAAACAAAATCGGTAAATATCGATAACAAAGTCAATAAATATCGATAACAAAATCGATAAGAATCGATAACAAAATCGGTAAATATCGATAACAAAATCGATAAATATCGCTAACAGATTCGATAAATATCGATAACAAAATCGGTAAATATCGATAACAAAACAGATAAATATCGATAACAAAATCGGTAAATATCGATAACAAAACAGATAAATATCGATAACAAAATCGATAAATATCGATAACAAAACCGATAAGAATATCGATTATTTAATCGATAAGTCTCGAGAATCTTGAAAATCTCTAAAATCCCAAAATAGTTCCCAGATTGAGTCTATGTGTCTCTCTCTATATCTCTTCCTCTTTAATTACCTTTATTTTAATCTTTCTTCCCCTATCTTCATCTTTGCTTTTATCGGTATCCTCATCCTCCTCTTTGTCTTTGCTTTTATGTTTTTCATCTACATATTCCCCTTCACCTTTGCCCTTATATATATAAGTAAAGTGTTTAAATTTACCTTGGTCTTCATTTTTGCCTATATCTTTACGCATCTTTGTTTTAGTTTTTATTTTTACCTTTGCCTTTGTCCTTTTCTTTACCTATGTACGTACTCACATTTACTGTCATTCTTGTATTGGCCTTTTTCTAAGTGTTATTCTTTAACCTTTTATCAGCAAATTTTTGTTAAATTAAAGCCATATGCATATACACAAAAAGCACTTGTTTCAGCCCCAACCATTTCCATTGCACCATTTCCGTTGCACCATTGCCGTTGCATCATTTCCGTTGCATACACACAAGAAGTACTTGTTTCAGGCCCAACCATTTCCGTTGCACCATTTCCGTTGCATCACTTCCGTTGCATCATTTCCGTTGCACCATTTCCGTTGCATCATTTCCGTGGCATCATTTCCGTTGCATACACACAAGAAATACTTGTTTCAGGCGCAACCATTTCCGTTGCATCATTTCCGTTGCACCATTTCCGTGTGCAATTTCCGCTGAATTTGCCAATTTACTGCCAACCAAACAACCGCCGCTAAAGAAGTTTCACTTCAAAAAAACGTCTACGAAAACAAGTAACATCTGACCTGTATCTTTTTTTTTACCTGAAAATTTGGATAAATCAGAGCCTAATACCATTAAAAAAAATAAAATTGCAGTATGGTAGGTTTGCAAATTCTATATTTAAAAATTTAATATTGCAAGTTTTGAACGGTAACTTTTACATAGCTGGCTTTTTTTAGCTTTTCGCGTTCTCTCCTCTTTTTAGATTTTTAGTTTTTGGTGGGTTTCATGTGCCACTAACAGCAGAGTGAAAAATGTTTTCTATATTCTGAAAAAAATAGCATGAAATGTTAACTACTCTTGCAAAAGTCGCTATAATACTTATTTATACACTTTCAAAAGTCTCCTCTTCATATGAACTTAGAAACCTGCAAGAAAACGTGGTAGTTTCGGTGCCTAGTGGAAGAGGTCGCAAAAAAGAGGCAAACCAATCTTCCT
>NW_016174828.1:0-10583 GCF_001687245.7 Rhagoletis zephyria
CCATAGAATCACGTTTTTATTATAAAATTACCTTGAAAAGGGCACCAAAAACGAAACAAACGCTAAACTAAAAAATTTTGGGGTTTAAANGTATATGAAACCATTTTTGTAGAGCGTTCAATTTCCTATAAACATTGATGATGCAACTGGTTTAACGATCTATTGGTGATAAGATATGACCATTTTTATATGAGACTAAATTGAAAATGGAAAACTATGATGAGCATAATCTTCCCGTTAATATTAAGAGCTCAGATTTGGTAAGTACTTTCTAGAGGTACCTAGGAACAAGTTTTCGTGTGTCGGATAAAAAAAAATACTTGATTTTTTTGACCCACCATAGTCACCATAGAATCACGTTTTTATTATAAAATTACCTTGAAAAGGGCACCAAAAACGAAACAAACGCTAAACTAAAAAATTTTGGGGTTTAAATCCCTAAACGCACTTAATTTATTGCGAAAGGCACAAAGTTGGCAACAGTTATAGCGATGTCAAATTTGCTCATATACGGAGGTGGGCTCTACCACAAACAAGCATGAGCTAAAAGTGAGAATGTGTTAGTGTGCCTAATTCCCCAGTAGAAATCGGTTGTATGCATTCTTGAAGGATACTTGCTATATGAGTGAATTAGTGTGAACAATTCATGCGTAGTCATGAATTTCCACGAATGAATTCAAATTCTAGCGAATTGCAAGCGAATGTACGTTGTCGTTGTTTTAAGTACATTTCTTGATACATTTGAAGTGGAATTTTTGTAATATTTTCAGTCTTGTACAAAAATTTTAGTGAACGGACGTGTTGTGCGATACTATTTTACGGGCTTTTACATGATATGCATTTGCATATGTAAGTGCTACTTGTTTGTATGTCCCCGTATATTAAAATGTATCAGAAATGTAGCATTTACATATGGGGATCTTGTAAGAATGCTTTAATACTGGTCCATTAATGCATTTTTGTATGTTTGAAGCATTAATACAGCCATATGAATACAGCAGTAGTACAAGTGTAAGATTAAGGTACGCATTCGCTCTGAGAAACCACGCGTGTTATATGGAAATGAAGGTTCATTTATACTGGCATGTATACACAGCAGCAAGCTCATGCCACCAACAGCGATGTTGTATGCTTAAGATTTCTACTGGGGATCATTTTGCATGCTGTCGTGTTCTCATCGCTGCGCTCTCGCTTGTATACGTACACGCGACGCTTGCGCTCTTTTAGCACCTGCTAACTCTCTGCCCATGCCTGCTCATATACAAGCAGCGTTGCCATTTTAGCCGTTTTCCGGATAGATTTAGCCGGTTGCGACAGCAAACAGCCGGAAAAAATTCGATTTAGCCGGCAGCCGATTTGTTAGCCGTTTTGCAAAAAAAAATTAGCCGTTTTTAGCCGATTTTGCTCTTCGCCTTATTTTATTAAAATTCAAATATACAAGTTTTTATTTTTACAAATTTAGTGCTCCAGAATCTATTAGAAATGGCTAGTCTTATCTCTGAGAAAATTTTCATGTCGGACTGTTTCAATGTTTTTTGTTTTAAGCGAATGACCCAAATACACATAGACTGGGACGCGTCATTTTGGCAGATTAAAAAGTTACAAGTTTTGCTGAAATTTTGCAGAATTTTCATAATTTTTACACCAAGTGTGAAATCTGTTTGTAGTATATGTTGTTTGTTAAGTAATGTGCTACATATTCATAAAAAATAATAAATATTAAATAAACTAAAGAAAAAAATAGGCAAAACTTGCTTCAATTTTGCGTCCCAGTTTATATTTGGGAGAACGTTGCGGGAATTTTCTGCATAAAATTTTTGTTATGAATGTCTTAAATTTAAGTTTGAAGTTTTATTCGCTACACTTAGAAAATAAAAGAGCACGAATTTCGATGTGGAGCAAAACTCTCTGGGAAGACAACACATGGCGCAAACATACTTTTTTAATTTCATAAAATAAAACTGCAGTAGTTTTCATCTTATGTGGATAATTCTTGTGCCAAATACATAGTTTCGTGCTTATATTTTTGTATATATATTTTTAGCAGCACCACATCTTTATCAGAATCCAAATCCGAGAATCCAAAAATTGGTACTGCTACAAGTTGCAGGCACCATTTTAAATCGACCTCTTTCCTGTTCCACGGATAATGGTACATCTTTCAGAGGTTTAAAGATATTTTGCGTCAGCAATTTGTTATCAACCTACCCTGCAGTGAAAAATTATCAATTGTTAAAACTAACCAACTTATAGTTAGCTTTTTGGCGAGATTTCGATTAATACCTCACTTTTAATTAGCTATGACAAAACCAACTTAAAGTGAATTGTAAAGTCGTGCAGGAGTCATGCAGACGCAATCGGGAGTTGGTTTTCTTTACAAGTTTCTATTAAATATCCTCATACAAAAATTACTTTCAATACACTTTTTTTCTGAACTTCGCAGATTCTTTTTCATATTCAGGACAAATAAAAGGAAGATCGAAATTTTATACTATCATTTTGAAGTTATGTCTGACGGTGTTCGAATATGGGGCTACCCAGAGCAGAATATGTAAACAAATATGAAATGTAATAAAATAAAGTAAATAAATAAGAAAATAAAAAAGTAAAAAATCAAAAAAAATATTTTGTTTTTCTTATTGATATTTTATGTCCAAAAGTAGTTAGTTACAAGTTAGTTGACATGTAATGCAGAGGTATCCAGGTCTGACTTATTTGCGGCCATCGCCCCACAAAAGTAGTTAGCTTTTTTCGAACAAAATACACAGTTAATAGTTAGCACTAGTGTTCGCGTAAACAGACTAAAGTTAGGTATAAGCTAACGTCACTCCCTGCAGGGTACGTACCCTACCTCGGAAAAGCAAAAAACTTTATATTCGAACGTTTGCTCAGGTGTACCGAATTCTGGCAGTTTGGAAACGCGCAACACTTTTAATATTTTCATCCAACTTCACTAACTTCAAATTCTCAAATTTTTCTACTTTTTTAAGAAACAAAAATTTTTCTGCTAGTGAATCTGGTGGCATGATTTTAGTTAAATGTCATAAACTTGTTAAAAGTGAAGTGGTCGGCAAAAACAACGAATGTCAATGCCTTCTGCTTTCACAGCTTTACGTGTTCATTTCTCAAAATATTGCCCTCCGACTAAGCAAAAGTGCCATACTTTCAGCTAATATAGCCATTTTGCGGGACAAAAAGCAACCTACTGAAAATGATCCAATGTTTATAAGAAGGCAAAATTGTTTAATAGAAAAGAAAACGCCATAAGTTTGTAATTTATCTCTGTTTTTATATTTAAGTAATACAAACATGACTTCTGATGTAAAGCTTAGCTACGTATAACGACAGTTTCCTTTGTTAAACAAAAATAAAGTGGTGTACAGCTTAGCTACGTATAAATAATCTTTATTAACCAAAAAAATTCAATGGATTGACTAGTCTTTCTAATTGTAGTTTATGTATTTAAAAAAAAAATTAATTCTGGTTGAAACATTTTAGCCGTTTTTTTTTGTGCAATCTAGCCGGTCGCCCTGAAAAGTTCTGGCAACACTGTATACAAGCATGGACAGAGAGTAAGCGCCTGCTTAAAGAGCGTAAAGGCCGGTCCACATAGAACTTTCGCGTTGGCTTTGGCGTTGGCGTTGGTTTGACAGAACGCACGTTTAAAGTATGCTTGCTACAATGAACGCTTGGCAGCGAGTGCTTAGGCCACTAAATTAACATACTAACGACAGATAAATTAATATTTCATATCAATAATTGCGTTAGAAACGATATTTCTTGCCCGAACTTGATTAAAAAGGCAAACTATTTCACATAATTTTATTTATTTGCAACAGCTGACGAGCGACGCACGCGAAAAGTTGAGAGTTGGCCATCTTTTTGCTTTGTGTTGGCGTGAGCGGTGTCGAATTTTGGCTATTTGGACGGCTGCATTTGAATTCATGTATTCATAGTCAGCTGTTGAAGCGACGCCAACGCCAACGCAACGCCAAAGTTCTATGTGGACGGGCCTTAAGCATTACATGCGTATACCACGGTTGCCACTTACCTCATTTTTTTTGGACCAAAGTGTAAAAAAGGAACAATTACACATTCTCTGAATAAAGGGTTTTCTTTTTCACTTAATCATTTTACAACTCGTCACTTTATAATATATATTGATATACACATTACACATTCTCTGAATAAAGGGTTTTCTTTTTCACTTTATCATTTTACAACTCGTCACTTTATAATATATATTGATATTAATAAATTTCAAGAAAAACTTATTCTAAAACATATGTTTAAGGCCGGGTAATAGTACATACATATAAAAACAATACAAAACGTAGTTATATATCTAAATTACAATTATCTATTTTCGTACGATTTTAAAAATGTACCAAATCCAAAAGTTGTGCACCAGTGTACCAAACTAGAAAAAATGTGCCGAAAATGGTACATTTTGGCCAAAATGGAAACCGTGGCGTATACATACATGCGAGAGCGTAACAAAGTGAACGCAAACTCATTCAAACGTAACCCTGTAGGGAAAACACGAACTAATGAACCAGATTTCTAGTTCAGTACTAGTTCTTTTGTGCCAAAAACGAATCAGTTGATAGTAACTAGGCCCACACCAGTCCAAAAGCAGTGAAATGTGGTACTTTCACTAAACTATTTTATTTCAAATTTTAAAAGCAGGGAAGGTAATCATTATGAGTAAAATAACTTAAATCAGCATTTAATCATTATTTTATGAATTATTAATAAGTTTTATTTTTTCGCACAAACGGAAATAATTATTATTTGATTTTTATTTTTGGGATTACAAATAATGATTATTTTATGATTTTTATTTTTTCGCGCAGAGATTATCATTAATTTTGAGTTTTATTTTTCGGTGACAGGTAATAAGGTCAATGGAAATAAGGTCAATTGACTTTATTTCCCACCCTGGTGCGAAATAAAGTCAATTGACATTATTACCTTTTCAAAAGCGAAATAAAGTCAACAAAAATTTGGAAATAAAGTCATTGACGCTATTTCCTCATTCAAATGGAAATAGCGTCAACAATGCTTAAAGTATGTCGATTCATAGAAAAAAATGTTGTTCTTACAATAAACATTGCCCCGTAAGTGTTGTTTTTTAATAGATGAAAAAGGCTTTTGCCAAATCCTCAGTGTTGTGATATTAATCCACACACAATCATGAACTACCACCAATTGATTCTATTAAAAAAAGAATTTAAATTACGAATATGTAAAAACACGATGCGAAAAACTAAACGCCTGCGCACAGCTGGAATACGAGAAATATTTGAAGAAAGAGTGGAGAAATGATCCATAACTTGCAAAACATTTTTGGTTTCTACAAAAATAAAGCGACCACTATTAAATTGAAGAAACAGTACATGTCCAAAAACCCCGGAGGAGCACTGAAAGGATTCTGTGTTTTAAATTAGCATATTTTGAACGAATTCGGAATGTCTAAGGTGGAAAATAACCCAACCTTTCTATAAGGAAACAATTATAAAAAAAGAATTTTCTTACACTGTATTTATGTCTCCGCCAGAAGTCATTTAAAAGCAGCTAAGCAGAACGACGACACTACTTATTAGATGGCACATTCAACGAGCCAATGTGCCAAAATGCGGGTATACACAATTATTGATTATTTAATATCGGAACCGAGATCATATAAGTTAATTGATTGGTTTTCACACACCTTTGAAACACAAATTATATGCTTTTTTACTGCAGACAAGTTGTTGCCTCAAAACATAGCACAAATCTTCCAATCAGGGCTGCCAACTATCCTTAGTTATGAGGTGCCATATTGAGGATAAAAAAAGTGCCAAAATGTGCCAAATAGAAAAATAAAAGTGCCAAAAAAGGTGTGATTCCTTTTAATCATTCACATTCAGCAATAAACTAAAGCCACATTTTCAAAACAAAAGAGCAATGATAAAATAAGATAAACCAGTTGAAAAGCCTTTATAAATTAGAAAGTTTTAGTTGAGAAAAAGAAGTGCACGCAAAGGATTTCACAAAAATGTATTGAAATGTTATTTTTTTACAAAAGTGCATTTTGGCATTTTGTGCCAAATTGAAAAATTAAGTGCCATTTGAAGTAAAATAGGAACAAATGGCACGGTTTGAGCCAAGTTGGCATCCCTGCTTTCAATAACTTACAAATATAAAAATGTGAAATATCGAGGGCTTGAATTCATTAATACCCTCTATCTGCAATTTGCACAAAAACTAATTTGTGATTTTAGAAACCATCTGGGACTTATTACCTGTGGTTATATAAGGTAACATTAATATCACTGATGACAGTTAAAGCTTAGGTGGATTTTTATATCAGAATCTCATCTTTGTGAAAAATGTGCAGATAGAGGGTATTATTGAATATAAGCCCTCGATGTTTAAAATATATAAAAATTTTATTTCAACGTTTACAAAAAATAAATCTACCTATGTTACAGCACGGCGGGAGACGGGGAAGGGGGGCCGGGGGGCCGCGGCGTAGCGTGACGTGGTGTGAGCGCCAGACGCTGCCGCGAAGCTAAGCAAATTTAATGTTTGAAAGAGAAATAATGTCAATGGACTTTATTTCGTTTTTAAAAAGGTAATAACGTCAATTGACTTTATTTCGCACCAGGGTGGGAAATAAAGTCAATTGACCTTATTTCCTTTGATCTTATTACCTGTCACCTATTTTTCCACTCAAAAACAATGATAAATTATAAAATTGAAAAGGCCATACAGACGCAACCTACTGAAATTTTGACCTGAAAAGTTTGGGTCTTATTCCTCTTATAAGGGTGCGGCTACCTCTCAAAAGGATACGTCGGTAATCACGCTGGTATAGTTTTTGAGTTACTTAATAATCATTATACTTAGTGATTCCATAAAAAAAAGGACAATTGAGAAAGGCAATGCATTTGCAGAAAAAGAGGCATTTAAAAAAAAGTGTCAAAATAATTACCACTTTCTCACTAAATTTATTTAAAAATTCAAGCCAGCAGAGCTACCTTTTTTTAAGAAAAGACAAATTAATTTTTTTTTTATGCAATCCAGCACAGCTACCTTAATACAGTCAGTCAATAAAGTTTAGGTACAACGATTCTTTACAATACGGGCAACTATTTTTTAAATATTTTAGTTTTCGGTAATTTTTTATAAAAATATGGTAAATTATACAACAAAATCCCCAAAAATCAGAGTGCCAAACCTTGTGCAAAATTTAAGAAAATTCTGCAAAATTTCATTAAAGTAATTCACTCTCTATTTACGCTCTCTAGAAACTAGAAAAAGTTGAGTTTTCAGTTTTTTAGCCCATTCAATTTTAGTATAATGAAGTGCAAGTATGAGGAAGCTAGGACTTACCAAACAACAAAAAAAAAATGCTAAATATGAATGGTAAGTCCTAGCTACCTCAAACTTGCACTTTGTTATACTAAAGTTGAATGGGCTAAAAAACTGCGTACTTAACTTTTTTCTAAAGAGTGTAAATTCCAATATTTGGATGGAAATTTGCGGAGTTTTCTTTAATTTTGCATAAGGTTTGGAACTCTGATTTTTGGGGGTTTTTGGAGTAGAACTAACCATATTTTTTATAAAAAATTAGGGGAAAATAAAATATTTAAAAAACAGTTGCCGGTATTGTAAAAACTTCGCTGTACCTAAACTTTATTGACTGACTGTATATCTTATTTAAGTACGACAAAAACTTTCGAAGTACTTCATATACATATAATCTTAAAAAGAACTGAATTTACTTAAAAATCAATATGCTTAAATTTAGACAAGTAAGACAAAGTGAACTAATATTTTTACTTTTAAGCAGAACGCACTTTTGTTTTTTACTTAATACTTAGGTTTAATACTACTACTACTACTAATGTGGTTTATAAATTTTTAATAAATGCGTACAAACATTTGTGATGGTATTGTCCTTCCTTCAACCGATCGTATTTAAATAAAAGGGAAATGTTTCGACAAGATTGATTAGAAATATAGATCTAAGGTGACGAATTTATAACAGGTTCGGAACTATAAAAAATGGATGCAGATCGAACTAGATCTCATCTGTCGAATTAGGAACTGGTTTGGAACTAAAGAAAAGGCGATGCAGAACGAACTAGATCTCATCTGTCGAATTTGGAACTGGTTCGGAACTATAGAAAAAGGGATGCAAAACGAACTAGATCTTATCTGTCGAATTTAGAACTGGTTCGGAACTAGAACCAAAGGGATGCAACGGGGGACAATTGACACTTCCTAGGACATCGCAATGTTAAATTCGCCAGTCGCTAGCATGCAAAAGAGAATTAACGCGTACTAGTCGTGGTTCCAAACGCACTAGAACCGAACCAGTTCCGCACTAGTTCGTTTCCCTAGGGGAATTGGCACACTAACGCAATCACACTTTCAGCTCGCGTTTACTTGTGGTAGTGATACACATTTACAGTTTTCCTTTTATTTATTTAATATAAATTTTTTGTAAAAATATAACATATTCTACGGGTAAATTCAATTTTTTTATTTATTACAAATTAAAACTTAAAAGGAAATTTCATTTCCATTTCTTGGGCAGCAGTTTTATATGATTTTTTCGTTTTTCTTGAGAGCTGGAAATAGTTCTTAAAAAAGGTCAACATAGGAGTGTGCCATCCTAATGACCTGCAGTGAATAAGTTAATAATATTTTTAGAAAAATTTCGGATATGCAGTTTCGCAGCCCATTCAACTATAGTGTTTGTTTCAAGGGACTCTAATATAGCCCTGATTTTTGAAATTTTTTTATTGACGGTGCTGCGCATTTTATTCCATATAAAAATTTTGTCATACTTTGTATGAGAGAAAATGCGCAGCACCATCACCAAACAAATTGTCAAAAATCACCGCTATTTTACATACACTTGAAACTTGCACTTTATTGTACCCCTTTGTTGACATTTTTTAACTCTGTAAAAAGTTTTAAAATCGGATGTAATGAATATTAAATAAACAAAATTAAATATGTAAATACTAAGGATTAAAAATTGAGCTATTCAAATGACGAGGAGTGTGGGAGAGTGGGCCTTTTTACTCCAAAATGCGTGTGCAGTGGCTCTCATTGTATACGTGTATTAGTAAGATTCGTTGATCCCTTCATGTTTGCCCATGATTTTCCCCTGATAAAGCCCGCGAAATGGGCTCGCTTGCCCGTACGGGCAAAAAACCCCATACGGGCAAAAAAGCCCATACGGACAAAAAAGCCCATACGGGCAAATGTGCCCATGTCTGGTTTATACGGTCAGTGGAGAGAACAATTCGTCAGCATTGTAACAGTGTAATTTTCAAGTTTTTTCGGGCAAGTACTAAATATATTTTATATATATTGAAGCAAAGTGTATTTTAATGTCACGCTCGTCACAAAATACACAAAAAAGTTATTTTTTGAATGAAAACACATCTTGGACAGTGTAAAAAGCTGACGAAAGTAACGCTATGACACAGGCGAATATGTGCGAATTGCTTCTAAGTATTTATGTGCTTTTATTTTCGAAGAACAAAAAACCAATTATGTTGGTCACGCCCGTCACATACCACACCCCTCACAATTTAAAATTTGAAAAATTTCAATAAATTCGGCCAGTGACTGCTATCGCTAATCTAAAATGTATCATATATCTGTTTAAGAGCACCGATGATAAAGCAAATCATAAAGATATGTTGCTCGAGCGATGGGAAAACTTAAGGTATGCTGTCACGGATAAAAAGAAACCATTACTTCACTTGTCAGGGCAAAAAGAGTATCTCATACGGTTTGACAGGTAACAGCCTCATTAGGAGCGTAGTACCCATGGGCGGGGGAAGACGTGGGTATGGTGGGTACTATCCACCTGAAATTTGTAAAGGTGGGTAATTACCCACCTTAAAATTTTGTAGAAGAAAAAATAAGTCCAATTGAAAGAGTATTTTCGAAATATATATTATGAAATTTTTTACCAAGTTATTTGCTCCCTGACAAGTAATTTTGATACTGAATCGGCAACGTTTTATAAAACTTTAGAAAAGTTCATTCTTGGTAAGACAGTAGATTTATAATGGTGATTTTGACAAATGCAGACTCAATATCGGTAAAGATATATCTCAGTGCATAATGAGGCGCACAGAGCAAAATCCAGGATCTGTGAAGGATGTTATGCAATTTTTGCATGAAAACGAATTGTATGTGGGATTTGTTCCTGAATATGTCCGCTTCATTAGATTAAATTCCAGGGTCGTCATGCTCTAACGCAGGCTTTCCCAAAGTGGGCGCCGTATGCCTAGGGTGCCGCTAATGGCTAGAGTATACTAGTGGTGCGGGCAATTTCTTTAAATTTTCCATACACAACGCAAGCGGTTTGTTCAAACTTCAACATGGCGGCCAGAAAATCAAAAAAATTTTATTTTTATTAAAATTACCTTCAGCGGCTCTTCAAACGCCATACACAACACAAATGGCTTGCAGCAAAGAGATATTTCGCTTGGTTTGTCAAGCCGCTTGTGTGGTGTCCCTGTAGGGAAACGAACTAGTGCGGAACTGGTTCGGTTCTAGTGTGT
>NW_016174829.1:0-436 GCF_001687245.7 Rhagoletis zephyria
GTTGTCGATTTTTTCGTTTGAATACGCTTATGTTCTGCACTTCACGGACGCTTTTTCTTAATTTGGCGATATAAACAATTTTATTATCATTTTAACAAGTCGCGTCTGACGATATTTGAAACGGCATCTTCTGAATGTTAGCAAATAACAGCAAACATCTCTGCACACTAGGGATGTCAATCCTGGGATCCCGGTATTTTTGACGTCCCGGATCCCGAAAATTTTGAAATATCGAATTGATAGTAAGAATTTGTTTATGAATTTTAAAGCATGATTTTTGTAAAATGCCGTTTTGACTGCAATTAACAAAAAGCTTGAAACTGTACTTTTAAATTGCAGTTTGAAACAGAGAGCTTTAAGGAAAAGTTAGATAATTTTTTAGATCAATCTGCTCAAAACTTCCTCAAATCGAAAAACTTATAATTTGACCGACGTG
>NW_016174829.1:446-10586 GCF_001687245.7 Rhagoletis zephyria
ATTTTGTAATGGAGGGGATATTGGTCATTATCTTCAAATGATCAGCCTAAAAGTGTTGATGCCGAAATATGTTTTTCATCAGTAGGTTTTGTATGTAAATACTGCAGGTCAAGCTTAGAAGACTCCGCTTTGAATGCTTTGCTGCTCTTACGAAAACATTTTAAGTGCAATAATAACAACACCGGCAAAAAAAAGGGTGTGTGTTTTTAACCAGACCCAACTACCAACATGTATTTCGACCCGCTGAATCCGATTCTGAGATCCGTTTGACTCGTACACCTGCAAAATTTCTAGTAAATTGCGAAAAAAGGCAAAAAATTCTCCATTCGTCATTTCTTTATAGAGTAGAATAAACATGTTTAGAGAAATTGTTTTTGTATATTTTTGTTTTATGTTTTTTTATTTATTTATCGTTACTTTCAAAAGTACCTGGTATTTAAATTATTATTTGTGATGTATACGTTCCTCAATCACAATACAATTAAAGAAATGTTTTACTTTAAAATTTGTCTGATTTAATAAATATCGCTAGCGTATAGTGCAAAGTTGCCAAGTCCCAATTTAAAAATTGTACAGGAGAGAAAAAAACTTCGCATAGCCATTTTCTTCAAGTATTTCGCAAAACTTTGAATACAACATTTTACCTGTTTAAAGCAAAGCAAGACTCCATATGAATCGGAGGGATTCGATATTTAATATATTATATATTTTCGGAGCTTTTTTTGGCCTTAGCAAATTTTTTTACTTTCATTGAATATAAACGAGAAAACATTAAACAAGGACCTTTACCCTTTTCGAAACGATGCAATTTTAATTTATTTGGCCTCCTATATCAAAATATGATTTTTCATTAAAAGTGAAGTTAGCAACTTTTCACTCTAAGCTAGCGATATATGAGTTTTACAATCTGTTTATCGTAAATTTTAAATAGTTTTATTTAATGGTATGTTTAAATGCTTTCAGATATTGAATTTTTACTCATTTTCATAAAATTTATAACTCAATTTGAATACCGGGATGAATCCCGGGATGCCGGGATTACCCAAAAAAATATCCCGAAATGCCGGGATCCCAATTTTCCTGATATTTTGGCATCCCTACTGCACACTAAGCTACAGCCGCTTTATAAATGGCTCTGCAAACGCTCAACTTGCATCAATTTTCTTTGTCGTTTGATTTGGTTCTGCACTTCACAGAGGCTTTTTCGTAATTAATAAAAACTAAAAACAGAAAACAGAAAAAAAAATTATGTATCGCGCTGACGGCATTCGTTCTGCCAACAAATTACAGCAAGCGCCTCTGCACGTTCAGCNTAAAAACAGAAAACAGAAAAAAAAATTATGTATCGCGCTGACGGCATTCGTTCTGCCAACAAATTACAGCAAGCGCCTCTGCACGTTCAGCCACTGCCACACATACGAATTTGTTGTCAAATGTTCAACTTGAATCACACTTCTTACAATCGGCTTATTAACCATGAAAAAATCAAACCATTACTTGGTTGAAAAACCCATTGTTCCTTTGGCTCAGTGTATGTGAAATAGGAACAAGTAATTTTTAGAAAAAAAAAACAAAACCGACTTCAATTCTCATAAAAAAAATTAAGAGTACTGTTAATTTCTTCATGATCCAATGATCGGATCTAAACCAAATTAGTATGGGACCACCTCTGAGACACCACCTTTCCGTTGCAAGAAGTATTATCGTTATGCGGTAACATACATAAAAAAAAAATAAATATTCCGACGAACTGATAACCTCCTCCTTTTTTGGAAGTCGGTTAAAAAAATTAAAAACATTCCGCCGAATTAATGACCAGCTCAATTTTTTGAAGTCGGGTAAGAAATACATGAGGAACACAATATTCTGACCAATTTTAGCTATTTTTATTTTGTTTATTTAACATTCATTTTTAACGGAATTAATGATGAATTTACGACTTTAAACTTTTTCGTATCTTCAAAACAATAGTTCTAGCCACATATTTACCTCAAAACCAAAGCCTTTATGTCGCAAGCATTTGCGATCGTATCGCTTTTCCTACTTTTACTTTCAACAAAACATTTAGTCTCAGCTGCTATTTGCAGGAAAACTATGACGGCGTAATTAATTCGCAACTCTGCTGGAATTCACTTAATAAAATTATTGTTTCATAGCTTTGTTTATTTAAAATAAAGACATTAGTGTGCTTTCAAGTGTCGAAATGGATGCAATTGGTTTTGTTTTTTTTTTTTGTTTGTCGTTCAAATATTGTTTTTGAATGCTTGCAGTCATGAATTTCAATACCCGGAATCTATTTAAACAACAACAAAATAAATACCACATTGGTATTCAATTGAAAGCGTTTTCGTGTTTACCCACTGCAAATTAACAGCGGTTAAACACGCTTGCTACAGAAACTATGTAACTATGTAATGTTAACAGCAAGTTTATGTATCACTACTTACATACATAGATACTACATACACAACATGTTACGAACTCTGTTCGACATTGCTGCCAAATGAATTCACACACAATTTACAGCAATTTACAACCAACTGACCACCACCATACCATTTCTTTGCACCATCAATTACCTTATCACCTCAAGCGTAGACGCAGGCAGCTGCATCGTTAATGAATTTAAGTACTTACACCAAAAAGTAGGCGAGAAAAATGGTTAAACCTGAAAGCCGCCGCCGCCAACACATCGTAGCAGCAACAAACAACAGTTTCGCAGCTAAAGCGGCAATGAAAAACAGCACGCACCAACATGTATTTGTTTTACCATTTGCATTTGCTTTGTTGTTGTCGTTGTTGTTGCTATTATTGCTTAAGAGTGCATTTTAAAATTTTGGTGGTTGAATTTTGAACATAGGAAACAAATATTCGCGAATTCGCAAATTTGCGGAAGTGTTGTATGGCGGCGAGAAAAGTGCTGACGTTGTTGGTGCAGACCATCCCGTGCTGCCTAATAATAGTGGCTTCACCGCAACACTACTCATTAACTATGTAATGAAGGGGAGTCCATCACGCAGATGATATTTAATAGTCACAGCCGTGGGCATTGCATATTCGGAAATTGTTACAAGTGCAGAAAATTATGCGAATATGAATTTGTGGTTTAATATGTACGAATATCTCGTGTCAGCCAGTTCGAAAACGCGCTATCTCAGAAAACTTTTCAAGAACGCCCTACTTCAGAATATTTGACTGAAAAACGTCCTGTCTCAAAAGTTGAAGTTGGTTGAAGAACACCCTATTTTAGCTGCCGATTCAAAAACTCCGTATTAAAGCTTTTATTCAATGTATTTTCGTTTGAGGTAGGGCGCTTTTGAACCGAATTCTGATATAGGGCGTTATTTAACCGAATTCTGAGATAGGGCGTTATTTAACCAAATTCTGAGTTAGGGTGTTTTTCAAACAAATTCTGAAGAAGGGTGTTTTTCAGTCAAATTCTGAGATAGGGCATTTTCGAACTGGCTGCCGAGATAGATCGATCTGCCACTCAGGTGTCGATACAGTGTAATATCCGTTGATGAAATGTAGAATAGTTCCTACTGACATTTTTTTTTTTTTACTGGAGAAGCAAAACACCAAACTTTCAACTAGAATGGCCAGACCACTATTAGGGGGTTCACAGGGGATTCACATTAATTGACTGTAGAAATAAACTCGGTTTTTATTGAAATCAGAGAGAGAGAACCTGACAAAACTTGCACCCACATTCATAAAAAATAAAGAAAAAGTCTCCTTAATGCTTCTCTTTATAGAGCATTTTTAATCTATTTTATCTTTTACGAATAACGAAAATTTCTTATTACTTTTCTCAAAGAGATAACTACTAGACAAATCAAAGCCCCTTTTCTATTCCAAATTGCCAGTGAAAATTTGTCTAGTAAAACCAAAATAAAATAACTCAAACAAAACGAGCTACTTTAGAAAAAAGAGCTCATATAAACTTTTAAATAGTTTTATTATCAGAATGAAAGAATACTTAACGAGACCAGAAGCTTT
The DNA here is from genome assembly GCF_001687245.7 of Rhagoletis zephyria. Lineage (NCBI taxonomy): Eukaryota > Metazoa > Arthropoda > Insecta > Diptera > Tephritidae > Rhagoletis > Rhagoletis zephyria. The sequence goes on from NW_016174829.1 coordinate 4,446, forward strand.
TAATTAAATTTCTAGATAAAAAGTGAATATTCATATGCAAGTTAAATACAAGCACAAGTCTTAGGCTACTAACATTATTAGTCACATAAAGCTGAGTGCGCTTAAAGCACCTGCGGATCGATCCAAAGGTTAATCAGATATGTACTTATCCATACATATATCAAATAATAGCACAAGCCGCCAATACACTCCCATGCACTTGAATAGGTGCAATGATTTTTCGCCTTTTTCTGGTTTATTTTTTATTTTTCAATTAAAATACAGGGCAAGAATCAGGTATGAAGATAATCGTCTGACGATATCGTGTTGGCGATTGTCTTGCTTCATGAAAACCAAAAATTGTTTGATCGTTTTTGCGATATCGTCAACTCGATTTCAATTTTGCTTCACGTAACAGTTTGAAATAAAACGCAGTATTAAATAAACGTGCGTTTAAAGAAAAAAAAATAGGTACATATTTAACTTTTTTTAGTTGTTTTTTAAGACAGGACAAGCAATATAAACATAAATGGTCTGTGGGCAAACAATACTCTTTTTACAAAGTACTGCATAGTCCTTTTAGACGATGCCTTAAAAGATGCATGTATTTTTTCAACAGAAATGTTCTTCGAAAGTATCGTAAACGACGTAACATCTCCATGAATTATGATTTTTTTTTTTTACTGACGCACTTCAAAAAATTTTTCTATACAGAAAAAATGCTAGCGGCATGGCGGAGGTGAGTCAGTGAAGAATTTTCAAAAATTATGGGTAATTTATAGCTAATTTAAAATCAAATGGACTACAAAATTGCATAAGTACTCATAAAAATTCTAATCAATTATAGGAATTTTTTATCTTCTACAAAGTTTGAAACCTGCGTTTATATGATTTTTGTTGGAGAATGACTTGTATTTTAATTGAAAAATAATGGAAGTTGAGTGAAAAAAAAAAACAATTCAGAAAAAAGCGAGAAAGCATTGTTCCTTTTAAAGTGCATGGGAGTGGTAGGTATTATATATAGCTAATATCATTTTTTTAATATGAAATTACAAGATTGTGAAGACGTAACTAATTTTAATTTAATGAAATATAAATGTTGTTATTACCTCATAATTGCTTAACTTCTACTTTCGACTTCTCAGAAAAATTAATTGAATTAAAAATTATGGAAATTATCTCAACAGCGAGAGCCAGTCACCTTAAACTTGAAACGGAAAGCATTTTATCAAACGCTTACACAAGTAGGTAATGCCAAAAAGAAGCTTTCTCATGATTTGGTAATAGTTACATTATTTGGTTATATGTATGTATGTATGTACACATGTATGTATTGAGAGGAATATATTACGCTGATATTTTTCTGAGTGAATAAGTCATAATTTTCGACAATGTCAAACTCTTTTGTAGACGACAACAAAAAAACAAGGCCATTGGTAAATCGAGCTTTTAGTAAGAAAATATTTTGAAGCAATTTTTCCGAAAATCATGTTTACTTTTTTATTTTCTAACCACTTCTATGCACATCAAACTGCACTTCCGTTTGCCACCAAGCGTCTATCACGAATAGCCAATGAAGCTACCAAACAACAATCCATAGCCAGAGCTAAATGCCACAACAACAACAACAACAACATAACCAATTAAGCAAAACAAAGCAATCAAGCAATGACTTGCAACCACAATATGTCTGCCTACCGGCCGTCAACTTGTTAATCATGGCAGCGAAAAAAAGTTTAGCCACCAATTGCCAAGTGTGCGCTATTAATTGCTTTGGGTAGAGGAAGGTGGCAAGAAGTTTCAAGTGGCAACACGCAATTTCAGCAACAACTGCAACAGCAACTCCAATAGCAATGAAAAAAAAAACTAAAGAGCAGCAGCAGCAGCAGCAGCAGAGTAGTCAGGGCATTAGATACAACACAACAAATATAGCTAAATAGGCGTCAAACATCAATTTGGCATGCCACCATACAGGCTCATAAACGACTACATACAAACTGGCTGGCTTTGACTGTTTGACTGACTGGTAACAGCTGCAATCGACGTCTCGATTGCCAATTTTTCAAGTGCAAGTTCACAACACAAAGCCGGGGAGTGAGTCAATTCGGCGAGTATGTATGTATGAATAAGTATGTATGTGTAAGTGCACACTTTAGTTTGTATGTATCTAAATATGTATGTAAAAAGCCGCAGATGAAATCCTGTCGAAATGCAGTTAAATTTCCTGTTTGTCTGCGCTGCAAATTCGCTTGGGCAGGCTTGCCTATTTGGGTGGTGGGTTCTGGCAAAGAAGAATGAAATAATTGAAATACTTATATACATAGATCGGAGGAATAAAAAACTAGTGTGGACAGTAGATGCATCCGATGCATCCGATGCATCAATTGGTACTTTTAAAAAATAGGCAATTAACTTGGCAAAGAACTTGGCCTATCAACGGTCTTAACGTCAAAGTCTTAATCTATATATGCCAAATATGATGAAAGAAGAAATCTCAAACATGCATATAAGGGTTAAAAATGATCGAGCACGACAGTCATTTACCCCAATAATTTTTGGAGCAATGTGCTAATAGCGTGGGGTCGCTTATTCTAGGGATGAACCCAATTTAGTTTAATTTTTCATATATTGTGCGGTAGCATGACGAATGCCCCTTTTCATCAATCAATTAAAATCAAATAGTCGTTTATCAGACTGTTAAAATTGTTGTGCAAAATTTCCTAAATTTTATTTTAATTTTAACAGTCTGACAAATTTAAAATTTATTGGTGAAATTGGGCATAACTTCATACTTTTAAACCACAATTTGTCGTTCATGTTCTGCAGTGTGGATTATTCCATGCTTTACAGTTCTGGATACATACTTGGCGTCATTTGGAACCCTAAGTAATCTAATCTTTGCACACATCATTGTCCATTAATTAAAATCTTTATAAAAGGTCAGACAAACTAGCAAGGCCAGGACTCGAAATGTATTTTAATAAAAAAAATGCAGTCGCAAAAAAAATAGAAATAAAGAACATGTGACCACAGCAACAATTTCAGGTAAAGTATAATAGCATTACCACTCAGGCAATTGGGTTAAAATATGTTCTCAATCACATCAATAATCCACATCGAAATAAAAAGCAATCTCATCTCAGCAATGCCAAAACCAACACATATGTACATACATAAATCACGCAGCTGAAACTGATGAATGAGAACAAAATCAACAAATAAAAATATGTTTAAGTAAAATTTAGCAACAATAGCCGTAATTGCAAAAATATGTGTCAAGAGCTGCAACAATGGAAAATGATGTAGCAATATTCCCATATAGTAAATGAAACAAAATAAAATAAAAAAAAAAAAAACAGAACAAAAACAAAATAAAATAGAATTTAGCGGTGTGAATCATACACTCAGAAAAAGGGTGATAGTGGGGTGTGTTTACAAATTATGTACGTACATACATATGTACGCATGAGCGAATACTTATGCATGCCCATTCGCACGCAAATTTCTATACGTATGCACGTACAACTGTATATACATTAGGGTGGTACAAAAACAGTAAAGTCGGAATTGTAATGCTCTCATCCCCTAGGATTGTTCTATATCGAAAAAAGTATACCCCTATTTTTTTTATTTTGAAATCAAAAAGTATTTATGGTCGCTCAAAAATAAATTTTCTCGTAGAAACGGTATGGAATTCTTTAAAGTCTTCAGGAGAATTTCAATAACAACGCCCAATTGTTATATTTAACCATTTTTTAATACTAACGATTTTTTATTGGTCGCCCCATTGCATTTTTCGGGGCTTTTTTGGGTTTTTGGCGGAGCTATAATTTATAGTTGCCATTAAAAAATGGTTAAATAAACAATTGTGTATTATTACTGGGAATCTACTGCAGATAAACAGAGTTTTATGGTAGAAAAATATTGATTTTTAACTATTCTATACCATTTCTACGAAAAATTGTTTTTCCATCATATAAAATACATGGAAAACTTTGAGCGCTTTGAGCGACCTCTAAATATTTTTTGATTTCAAAATAAAAAATAAGGGTCTTTTTTTCGGTATAGAACAATCCTAGGGGGTGAGAGCATAAAAATTCCGACTTTACTTTTTAGCATGCATTTTTGGACCACCCTAATATGCATGCATGTATGTATTTATGAGTTAAATTTTATTAAACAGATGTAAGTAAACGCAAATGCTCTGTTACTCATTGATGAGTTCATTTTATACACACACACACCGAGTAAAGTAGAATTAAATAATAACACTTTATATGTATGATTTTCAACGTAAACAAATTTGGCCTTCATCATTTTGATTAGCCGCAGCAACAACAACCACAAAAGTGGGCAAAGCCGTGAACTGTTTGTTGTATAGAAAACAAAAGCGAATTTTGTAACATTTATTCTATATGAATGAATCAATTTTTTTTTTAGCAAAACACAGAATACTGCGAACAAAACAAGTAAAACNGTATAGAAAACAAAAGCGAATTTTGTAACATTTATTCTATATGAATGAATCAAATTTTTTTTTAGCAAAACACAGAATACTGCGAACAAAACAAGTAAAACAAAAAACAAAATTTATATAAACAAAGCTTAATTTTCAAGTGCGGCCAATGGCCTAAGCGAAAATGCGGTATTGGTGAAGCACGATTTTTTGGCAATGACATTGAAAGCGTATGGGGAAAAGAATGCGTCAAAAGGGAATTTTAAATGTAGTATAGTTTGCAAAATCTTGTACGCTAGACATAAAACCACTGGTAACTCGTTAAAAATTAAATTTTACATTGTTAGCAAATATTTAGTGCGAACTCCTAACTAAACCTTTTAAAATTATTTTTATAAGTTTTAAATTATTAAATTTTCAGAAAAACTTTCCGTTTCTATTTTATTTTTTATATCCCGCACATAATTTTTTTTATTTATTCTATTTTGTTTATTTTTTATTTCATATATATATTATTTTTTGTTAAGTTTATATATTTTTTTGTTTATTATTTATTTCTTTATATATTTTTTGTTTATTTTATATAATTTTTTATTTGATTTTTTCTTTTTTTCGAACTTTAAACTTGTTCGTAACTTATTATGTACTTGTTTTTTCTTTTTTATTTCTCTGTTTTTTTTTTAATTGTTATTTATTTTTTCCTTTTAATTTTGTTCCCAATTTTCACATATATTTTTTTCTCAATTACCTTAGTTTTTTAAATTCTTTTATGTATGAAACAGAATAACCCAAGTCATCTCATCCCTTAGCTACGGCATTAAATCAACGACATTATTGTTATCATAAAAAAAAAAAAAATTTAACTGGTATTATTGAGGTTGCTCTTGGTATCGCCATCGTTATAGAAATGGTTTTCGAAATTGTTATCGGTAGCCAAATTGTTTTCGCTATCAAAATTGTTATCGCTATCCAAATTGACGTCGCTATCCAAATTGTTATTGCTATACAAATTATTAGTGCTATCGGAATTATTATCGCTATCGGAATTGTTATTGCTATCGAAATTTTTATAGTTATCCAAATTGTTATCGCTATTGGTACCATCGGAATTATTACCGGTATCAAAGTGTTTACAAAGGGGAGGGACCTACAATTTTACGCCAACTCCGAAAGATTTAATTTTTATGAGAAGCTGTTTTTCATGGCAGAATACACTCAAAGATTTTCCGTAAATTTTATCAAGTTAATGCCGAGTGAAAATACGACATATTTACACTAGGGTGGTCCTTAAAATCAAATCAACGATTTTTTCCAGTGTCACCCCCTCAATCCATAATACCACGATCACAGATATCACATATAAATGTTGGTCCCGATTGGAAACGGTCAAAGGGGTCAACGGTCAGATGCCGCTATGGACTCAAAAAACTAAAATTATTATTATTATTTTATTTAATACCCAAAATCGATACTAGTTATAAATTTTGGTCCCGATTGGAGACGGTTAAAACGTCTTCATAGGGTAATCTGAACTTTGACCCCAAGCTCGCTTAAAAACAAACAGTTATCCAATACAAAATAAAAAATACTAATTTTTTTTAAAAAGCAAATCTGCCTTATTATTCACGCTGACGTGACAAACATAAAAATTACAACACATGCACAAACTAGATTCGAAAGTCGCCAATGAGCTCATAATTAAGTAA
>NW_016174830.1:0-4275 GCF_001687245.7 Rhagoletis zephyria
TCTAATTGATTTTGCTATCGATATTTTTGGAATATATCGATATAATGATAGGTATTTTTATCGATTTTGTTATCGATATTTTTATTGATTTTGTAATCGATTGACTTTGTTATCGATTTTATTATCGATTTTATTATCGATTATCTATCGATTTTTTTATCGATATTTTTATCGATTTTGTTATTGATTTTGTTATCGATTCTGCTATCGATTTGTTTATTGATTTTGCTATCGATTTTGTTATCGATATTTTTATATATGTTGTTTTCGATATTTTAATCGATTTTCTTATCGATATTTTTATCGGTTTTTAATCGATATTTGTATTGATTATGTTAACAATTTTGCTATCGATATTATTATCGCTTGTTTTATCGATTTTGTTATCGATATTGCTACCGATTTTGCTATCTATATTTTCGGAACTTGTTATAGATATTTTTTATCGATTTAGTTATCGGTTGTTTTATCGATTTTGCTATCGATATTATTGTCGATATTTTTATCGATTTTGTCGTCACTATTTTTATCGGTTTTGTTACCGATATTTTTTATCGATTTGGTTATCAATTTTGCTATCGACATTATTATCGATTGTGATATCGATATTTTTATCGATTTTTTTATCGCTGTTTCTATCGATTTTGCGATCGGTTTTTTATCGCTTTTATTATCGATATTTGTTTCTTAGTGTGTGCCTTCTTTTTTGACTTGGATATGCTCTTAACCATACCACGTATTCTACGTTTAAATTTAATGGCTGTATCTCCGATCCGATAAGACGAAGGCGCTGGACTGTTCCTTTTTAAACAGGTGGCAACACTCTTTAATATTATTAACATTTAAACTAGGAATATTTTACCACCTTCGTTTCACGCCATGTTTCAATATTACATTTATACATATACATATTTAAATTGTATGTGTATTTCCTCCCACCCCTCTTAAATCAAACTAAAACTAAACTTTAATAATTCATCTGATTTATTAAATAATTTTAGTTTACTTTTTTACAAAGGTGGAAATCCTCTTTAATTTTATAAATGCTGAAACTCGATTTTTCTTAATACTTCTTCGGTTGACGCCAATATTTCAATACTTCATATACTTTAATTTAATACGACTCTTCAAACAGATGGCAATCCTGTTCAAATTATTTTTAAACTAAAACCGCGTTAAACCTTTTTCGTCTGACACTTGTATTGTGATACATATTTAAATTATCTAAACCTCTTAATTCAATTTAAATTTAATTATAAAATCAGGTGGCAACACTCCTACACGCAGTTTGGAAATAAAGTGTCTTCGAAGCAATTTTGATTTATATTCACATTAAGGTAAGGTATTTAACCTATTGCTTATATTGAATCTTACTTTGTAACAAGGTGGCATCCCTCTGCAAAATATTTTCAAACCACAGCCTCATTCGTCTGACATCCATATCAGGATATACATTTCAATTTTCTGCCTTTATTTAATCCGAACTTGCTTTTTGAAACAAGTGGCAACCTTGCTACATACAACCACAAAGAAAAGTATTTTCAAAACCATTTATCAAAAATAATTTGAATTAAATTTTTTTTTCAGGTGGCAACTCTTTTTGAGAAAACAAAACGTTGTTGCACATACACAGGCCACGCCCTTTAATTTGGTACATAATTTTGTAAAATCTAACGATCGGTACAGATCTGAAGACATGACTATGTACCTATTTATGTACATAGAGTACTAAAAGAGAAACAGATCACTTTAATTCATGTACATGTGTACATATGTTGCGATTAGGTTATAAATATTTCCCTGGAGCTACGCGATCTGTTACTCAAAAGCCGAAATACATACCTACACACCAAGGCACATTAAACAGGTAGTATCAGTAGAGCAAAAACAACATTTGCGTGTATTTTGTTGTTGCTTCTGGTATCGAAAGTGTCAAAAACTGTTCTGAATTTTTTCTTCTAAATCAAAGCGTGCCATGTGAAATACAAAAAATTATAAAAAATAAAAAATTGAAATTGGAAAAAATAAAAATTGATGCAACTTTCTTTCCTAGTAAATTTGTTTGCTTCTCGAAGCATTGATCCATCCTTTGCAAGGCCCAGTAATCAGCGGTCGTGCTGCCGAGTTGGGCGAACGTTCCAAAAGCTGCTATTCAATCGCTTGTTTTGTATGGNCTGCTCTACTGATACTACCTGTTCAATGTACCTTGCTACACACACATACTTTTTGTCTCATTCTCTCGCATTCAACGCATGCACGTGTTTGCACAATGATGAAGTGATTTTGTATGGAAAATCATTTATACCTAATGTGACCAACCGTACTTCTTTCGGTAGTACAGTACTTCTTTTTTCGCTCTTGTACTTCGTACTTCGAAGTACAGTCAAATGTACTTCTTTACGATATTTTGTACTTCGGAAGGGAGATTCTGTAACCAGATAGCGATAATTTTCGGATCGCTATCGCACTTTTTGACGCATGATATAAATGTTTTTGCGTCAAAAAGTGCGACAGCGATTCGAAAATTGTCGCTAACTGGTTACAGAATCTCCCCCCAGGTCCTTTTCTTCTCCGTTCTTCTGGACATTCGTTACATGGCCTGGGCGATAAATTCGTTTAAACCATTAAAGTCGCGGGGGACCGATGGCACGGTTTCGTGCAATTGGTTGGATCCATGCATGAGGACCGGGTACGTCCCCAAGGCTTCGAGGGTAGTCAGTGTTGCGTTCATCCCGAAGGCCGGAAAAGGTTATCATGTTTCTTCCTAGGGATTTTAGGCCTATCAGTCACTGTCTTTCAAGAGCTCCATATGCTTTTTGCAAGAAAGAAGAAGAAGCCTTCACGCAGGAAGTTTATGCAGTAGGGGCCTCGTCGAATCGAGGGGGCCTTCAACAATGTCACTCCAGAGGCAATAGTCAAGTATATTCATAATCTGGGGGTTGAAACCACCTAATAAGCTTACTTTATGATAGAACTGTAGCGACGAGTAGGGGAGTCAATGGGAGCACTCCTCAAGGTGGTGTTCTCTCTCCCCTGCCCTGGATTGCGGTTGTAAACGACCTTCTAGAGGAACTGGAAAAGTAGCCTGTCGAGTGATCGCCTATGTAGATGATGTGGAACTCTTGGTTAAGGGACGATTTCTATACACCCTTTTTGATCTAGCTCAAGGTTACCTGAACCAGGTAACTAGGTGGGTGATCAACGGCGGCTGTCGTAGAAGCCTAACATTGAGGACAGGGTACGAAAGGTGCGATTGGTATTCATGCGGTGAGACTAGAAACTGACTAGAGATTGATCCTTTTGTATAAGCTGTCAAGAGGAAGTTGAAGTTGAATCATCTTCACACACTCTTTTAGACTGTCCAACCTTCGGGAGGCTTAGATGGAAACATTTTAGCTCGCACTTGTGAACAAACACTGAGCTCTCAGGGATCGAAATTAGCCGCATTCGTAATCAGCTCGCGGCGTTAACTTAACCCAACCTAACCTGTACTTCTTTGAGCTATGAAATAGTTGGTAACATTATTTATACCCATATATTTGTATCAAATAAACATACTTAGAAGATATAAACCAATACTTCCCATATACCAAACAAAAGGAAAAACTTGAATTTTTGATTAAGGAAAACAAAAACAAAATCATTCGAACGGTTTTCGAGAATTTTAGAATTAAAAAAAATTTATAATTTAAAAAAAATTTATAATTTTTTTTTTATTTTTTTGCCTTAAAATGCTCGACATTTGTTGAATTTATATAAAATTTGTACACGATAATATTTCTACTACCCCAAAGAACCTATATCCCGAAAATGAAATTTATATCATAAATTGCTAGAGCACTTTAAAGACCCAAAATTTATTGCAAAATAAGCCAATATTTACTGTTGTTTCTACGATAGACACCGAATTAGTTACATACAGAAATCTATCTGTCGATAGGTTTGGAATTTTGTCTTTGAAACGCCTTACCTTTCTTTAAAATCGCTTCTTCGCTTAATATATCGAAAGTCTGCAGTAGGTGTCTAAATTTCGGTACAGCCGTTCGCGAGATCTTATAAAAAGAAGGAGCTTCTCTTTATATAAATAGTGTCGGTAACACAGGGCAACACCGATTTTTATGCGGCAAATTTTAAACCTGTTTTTGATAGACTTTTTTGTGCCGATTACGAATCCGTAAGTATATAGTTTTCATCAGCTCCAGATTTTGAGAAAAACGTGGGGAAAGTGTAAAAAAATCGCATTTTTTGTAATATTTTAGAAGCTCTAGCAAGGAA
>NW_016174830.1:6760-10583 GCF_001687245.7 Rhagoletis zephyria
TTTTTTTTTTATGTATGTTACCGCATAACTTTGGACCACGTCAAACCAATTTCGATAATTCTTTTTGCATCGGAAAGGTAGTGTCTCAGAGGTAGTCCCATACTAATCTGGTTAAGATCCGATCAGCGGATCATGAGATATATATATATATATATATTTTTTTTATATTTATTTTTATTTTTTTCGATCTCTTCTTTATTATTAATTCTGCCCATTCGTCTCCTTATTTCAATCATTTCAATTATTTCATGATAGGGACCAGTAGTGGAATTCTGACAATCGCTACGCTAAATTTTCGTCGCCAAAATTCTCTAATTGAAATGTAGTTCGTCGAAATATTTTTTTTTTTTTTTTTTTTGTATGTTACCGCATAACATTTCGATTTTTGCATTGGAAAGGCAGTGTAATTTTGCTCAAAAATTACTTGTTTTAGTATTTATAACATTTTATAACGGTGTGCCATTTAGCGACAATTAGTTTGTTTGAGCAAACTTGTTGTTTATAAAAGAAGAATTTACATAATCAGCAACACCGTTAAATAAAANATACGAGAATTGAAGTCGGTTTTTTTTTTGCTAAAAATTAATTGTTCACAGTTCGATTTGACCAAAAAATNATGGTCCCACACTGGTCTGGTTTAGATCCGATCACTGGATCATGAAATATATATATATATATATTATACGAGAATTGAAGTCGGTTTTTTTTTTGCTAAAAATTAATTGTTCACAGTTCGATTTGACCAAAAAATTTAACTTATAAAATTCATAATTTAAGAAAGTACTAAAAGTGCAAAATAATATTCGCCACAGTAAGAATGAACCAGAAATATCTGACCAATTTTAGAAGCGAAAATTTAGTGTGTTCAGCTTTTTTGAAAATTCTCTAACTAAGGGAGAAACACGTGAACCAAGGCAATAATCGTATTAAGCGTTGCGTGTAGAAAATCGACAAAACGCTGTATAATGCCTTATAAGTGGTATCATTGGTCAAATCTATAGCATACATATGTCCATCGCATAAGAGTGTAGAATATCCAAGTAATTTTCCACTTAGATTGTGCGAATGTATGAATTTGAGAGTAAAGTTTGAAATTTACACAAAGATTAATAGGAAAATAGCTTCAGAACCAAGGCATATTCAAAACTCAGAAAATTATTTACACAATTATCTTTTTCGAACGGCGACTAGAATGTCAACAAAACTAAAAATTTCATGTGGGGTAAAAAATTAGCTTAATAGCCGTATTTGTATTTGTTTGCATTATAAGGAGAGCTAAATTTGGTCGTCACTCTATGTTGATGAATATGCATTGGTCAAAACTGAATAATAATAGTTATTTCGCCCATATCCAACAAAACTAAAACAGAATAAAAAATACTTTATAAATCGAAAAATTTTATGAAATTTTCATAAGGCGCAAGCGCACCATCACCGCGAGGGTGCACAGCGAACGCGTTAAGGTTTATATTGTTCAATTTCGGGAGGTCATGGAAAATCAAAATTTAAAATTGTGCCTAATTTTTCAGAAAAAATGTGGCTAAATGCAGAACAATGTGCCAATTGTTCAGAAAAAATGTGCCTAAATGCAGAACAATGTGTTGTGGAACAAATATTGCTAACGAAGCGATGTTCTGCCGAAATCTGCAATAAAATCTGTGTTTTGCTAATTTTAGTCCTGCAATTGCCACGCCCGTTTCTAGAGGTTTGTAGCTTTAAAAAAAATCCATACAAATATTATATCTGGATAGGAATTCTTTCGGAATCCGCAATAAAATTTTACTTTTTGCAAAAACACCTCACCAAATATATCTTAACATAAGTTTTCGCAAAAAAATTACAAATAACTGTTGATTCTCACAAAATAAACGATCTCGTCATAAAGAAAAAAATATTTTACAAATAGTTCTTGAAAAGCCCCCATTGTTTTGAACCACGCTTTTTATAGAGAACTAATTAAACAAGGATTACGATGGTATAATTTTAAATCCCTAATTTACTGGTCTTCACTATGCAAATCAACTTAAAAAAGTTCAACTGTTAATAGCTAGTTAGCTTTAGGACCATCTTGACCATTTTATATGTAGAAATGTTAAGTCCGTTTCTTTAGCTTTAAAACGACGTTAAGATGAAGTCTCTACGATGAGCAGAACCCGAGATATAACGATTTGAGGAAGTAACTACATGATTAGTCAGAATCACGAAAAATTGCAAACTTTGACAGATCATATCTCCGAAGAAAAAAATTCCTCCAACACGTGTTAGCTTATTTCATGTATAGAGCCCACAAAAAAATTTGAAGCGAATCGGAGACATGGCATAATTTTTTTACAAAATCCGACTGACTTAAAAAAAAGTGGCTCATGTATATATATGGATATATAAATTTTTATTAGTTGCATTGAGTAATGCCAAATAGTGCCGAAAATCAACCGATTGTGCTAAAGGTGCCGGCTGCTTCCAAAAGCGCCAAAAATGGTACAATGCACACTCATTTTCCATCACTGTTACGGTCTCATCTCTGTCCTTTGCATATCCGTCACATAAATATGTATAACTTCACTCTAAACTTATTCGTTTAGTGCATATAATTCGTTGTTTAAATCAGAAATACAAACTTTAACGAATTCATGAAATGTTTCACAATTACCTTTCGCGGTATAAGAATACATATGTATGCATATATGTACATACATATATGTACTTATATGCATCTCGTGTTTACTTACAAATGATTTCATTTTTTTTTTTTATTTTTTTATTTAAGGATCACAATTTTTGGCACTGCTCACAGTCCGTAGAATTCTTAGCATATGTACGATCTCTTGTTTATTGTTAATAGGGAACACAACAGCTTGTGCCCGGAGTTTGAACTGCAGCTGGATATTGTTAACTTAAAGAAAGCTGCACCTCATGTATGTCTAGTGTAAGGCAGTTTGAACTTTTTTCTGCGCGTTTCCTAAGTTAGTTGAACCTCCTAGAATCACGACTAGGACTGTTAACGAACTGTGCTGAAAACTGACCGGCACCTCGAATATATACCAACGAATTCCAAACTGAAAAATACCAACACCACCTAAAAGAAAATAAATAAACAGCGCGAGTCAGTAATAACAGGTAGGCAATCATACCACCAGCTGCAGCTAAGCTTAGCAATATTCAGCTGTAACAATGGTAACCAATCATACAGCAAAACTAAAATGAACGAAAAGGTATCATAACAAAACCATAACAATAGCATCGACTGCTCTGTGCAGAACACCATACACAACAACAATTACCGATTGCAAAAGCATCAACATCAGTGTTACATTTACGTTCACACAAAGTAATCGAATTACTCTCGTAATCGGCATTTGAAAGCAAACGCGAGTTCAGCCGCTAAATGAAATTGGGTATCAGAGAATCGAAGAACCAGAAACCGATCCACGTACATACATACATACATACATATATACATATGTATGTATATAAACTGATCATTGAAATAAGTGAACCGGCCGAACGAAGTGAAGCGTAATTAGTTTTGTCAAGTGCAGCAGCATATGTATCCACATGCACATAGCTATGTATGCAGTATGTGCAACCAGATCAGTCGTTTGTGGGAACAGCGCCATAATTCAAAAAATTAAAAATGTGAAAAATGTCTTTAAAGTTAGTACTTGAGGATACCCGAGTGAACAGAAATGAGTAAATAATAAGTTACAAACTATACTATATATAACAACTTTTCTATTAAATACTAGCGGCGGCAGGGAATAAAATTAACAGGGACAGAAAATTAATAGAAGTAGATACTGAACGAAAAACCTGTTGTAAAGCA
>NW_016174831.1:0-10582 GCF_001687245.7 Rhagoletis zephyria
CTCCACAAGAATCCCAGAGAGGAACGAGTGGGAAAGGGCCACAGACCTGAACGCAGGGTCTACGGCCATATATACAGATGGTTCCAAGCTTAACAAAAGAGTGGGTAGCGGGATCTACTCTGACGAACTCGCGCTAAATCTCAATTTTCGCTTACCGGACCATTGCAGCGTTTTTCAAGCGGAATTAAACGCCATAATGGAGGCGGCTCGGTGGCTTATAACCTCCGTCCCTCCAGGACGGCTTATCTCTATCTATTCTGACAGCCAGGCTGCTATCAAATCTCTCAATTCTAACGAAGCAGCGTCCAAAGTAGCCATCGAATGCAGGACGACTCTCAACCTGCTGGCATCAAAATGCTCCTTGACTGTTCTATGGGTCCCTGGACACAGGCACATCCCTGGCAACTGCCTAGCCAACGAGCTGGCAAGGAGGGGGACGGAAATATCTGTAGTCAATTCTGCTCGGAATGCGGGCATACCTCTAACCTCCTGCAAACACAGACTAAAAGCGAAACTCGTTGAGGAGATAAATATAAGATGGGCTGTGGAAACCACCCGTCATATTACCAGGCAAACATGGCCAAAGATTGGTGTAAAGCGATCCATAGCTCTCACTCGGCTGGACCGCTCCTCTCTCAGATTAGTAGTCGGGGTAATCACCGCACACTGCCTGATGGGCACACACGGAGGGAGGTTAGGATACCTCACCAACAATTTCTGTCGCAGTTTCAGAGACGAGGAGGAGGTGGAGACCACCGAACACTATCTCTGCCATTGTCCCGCGCAGGCCAACATGCGCAACCAATTCTTCAACAAGTACTTTGTAGACTGTTTAGCCGATTTGAACTCGGCGAACGTTCTCGACTTTTTGTGCTATATAAAACGCACTCAGTGCCAGTGGTATCACAACGGGCTTTTCCAGCCCACGTGTGCTCCGCGCTCTGCGCGGGGCAGCCACTCTAACCTAACCTAACCTAAGCCTCTTCAAAATTACTTTAGAGAATAGAGAAGAGCTGTTTTAACTTTTTTCGCTTGAAACCCACTTAAAAGTATTTCATTTAACTTGTTAATTAAGTTAAGTTTAAAAATGTCACTAAACCTCCCCCTTTTGTCGTATTTAACGTGCCTGATTTAAACTTTTGGAATACGTGGCAACTCTTGATCTACTGCTTGGTACTTGACTCCCTACTTGTAAAACCTTACGGCTCTTTTATCAATGCCAAGCTCTATGCAAATGAGGTAATGCAAGAAATGTTGGGTATAGCCTGAGGTTTTTTCACTTAAAGAAATTCTATGAATTTACATATTTACGATAAGACAAATTATCAGCTATGTATCTGTGGTGTGCAGTAAACCAATCATTAGCGTGGAAAATATGCCTTCGAAGGTTAAAAGAATGATCGTCGTGCGTCATGTTAATTGATGCCAATTCTTTTAATAGCTACTTTCAAAAGAGCATATGTATATGGGGATCTTGAACAATTAACTTAAACATTTCCAAAAACGGAAACATAAGGTAAATATATCATCAAATTTTCTGCTGAATATATAAATTCACTTGAGTATTTAAATATTCGAGAAGTTTTCATCCTACTTACCTACTCATATTTTTTCCGTCCGATTCCAATCGACTACTGCCGTGATTTGCGCATAGACTTCTTTGTGTGGCTCAAAGAGACGTCTTGACTCAAGTGCCATCTATGGAACCAATTTTTGGAAAAAAATTTTCTTTTTATGAAGGCAAAAATTTAAATTTTAATCTAAATCGAACTATTGGTACGTATTTGAGAGATCTATCGACTCCAGCGCTACCTATCGGTCCTCTTTATAAACTACCACATATCAGCAGGCATACATGACATTTTTGTATATAATGTTCAGTGTTGGTACCAATCTATTTAATTTTTAATCATGTTGTTAATTTGATTAAATTCAATTGGATTAGGTTAGGTTACGTTATGCTGGCTGACCATAAGAGGTCTCAAATAGACCTATATAACGTCCATAGCGCTGTCATATGCGTTTACGACCTATGAGTCAATACTTTCATGTTAAATTACATTGCGCGAATTTCAATAGNCTACATTTCCGGCATTTTCCCCCTTCTCTTTTGTTAATTTTAGAACGGTCTGTAAAGACGTTCCTTTCCACACCACGCCCTTAAACAGTTAATCGCAATTAAAAAGAATTATTTCCCTTAATTTGATTAGATTGGTTGGATGCTTAATTAATTTATGCTGGAATCCTGTGCAACATTAGTTAATCGTGTTTGGCTTTCCCTCATCACTCTAAGCAATTTGGTGTGCATTTTCATAGTGATCTATTTCCAACATACGTTATGTAAACTAGACTTCAATATCGCTCTACACATGTGCGATGGGTTGCAAAAACTCCCAGTTTATCTATTACTAGTAATAATTATTATTTTTTCTTTATATACATATATACATATGTATGTATTTTTATAAGCGCCTGACACAAAAGAACAACTGCAAATGGTGTTTGGTTTCAAATTGGGACCACTTAATCAGATTTTTTTTTTAACTATATTAATGAGACTAATGATTAAAAGTAATTAATCTTGTTTTCAGCTGGCGATTCCAATTTAATTGTTAATCGCAGAGATGGTCACGATTAATTATTTATAATCGTTAAAAGCGATTAACATTTTAATCCTTAATTTTTAATCGTTAACCAGATTAACATTTTGCCAATACTGAAAAGGATACACATATTTTTTCTTTGGGGTACTACATATATATGTAAAAAGTACTGAGCGAAAAACAACAAACGAACTGGGTTTCTCTTCTTTTGTATACAAATGCAAGAGAGCTAAAATATTCCAGAGTATGTAAATCAACAGGTGAATGGAAATTGAGTAGGTACTCTTTTGAAGGGAAGTGTATTCTGAATAAGAATAATATGTGAAAAATTAAGTTTGATGATTTTTAATTAGGGGGTAAAAATTAATTTATAAAGATAGTTTGAAATGAAATAAGACGATATTTTTTTTTTTTTTTAAATAAGAAAAATATGGGAAAATTTTAGTTGCCGCTTTTTTTAATTTATAAACAAAAATATATGTATATTGTTAGGAATATATAAATAAAATAATTGTACATCTTAGTTTTTCGTAAATTTTTTTATAAAATTTATATGTATTTTTCTGAATTAAAAAAAACCATCAAAATTTTACACATATTCTTATATATTTTTTTAAACCTTTTTTCATCTTATTTTACTTATATTTTTTTTTTTGTTTTTTAATTTTAATTCACACACATTTTTTAACATTTGTTTTAGATTTTGTTAGAGAGGAAAAATAAAAATTTTTAAAGAAAGTTATTTCCTATAAAATTTTCAAACATTTGAACATTTTAAATATCGCTTTCAGTTGGGCTTTAACAATTATGTAAAAATTATAAATATTTCTGAAAAAAGTTTTTATTCTAGTGAATTTCAGTTTAGAAAAGAATGCGAGATTTTTGAGATTCGTACGCGTATTATTAAAGAGTTTCGTATGAATTAAAATCATAAAAAATTTACTAAAAACAATATTTTTAATTTAAATCAATTCTTAAATTTGAAAAAATTTTAAACTAAATGTTGTTAAAATGGAAAACAAAAATTAAACTAAGTTATTTCTAATCACTCATTTCTCTTATCCTGATTGGCATATAAATATGTATGTATCTACATATATCCTTAAAATAATTTTAATGTAAAAAATATCTCTAATTTTCTTATAATTTTTTTAGGCCTTTATATAACGTTATCTGAAATGCAAAAATACGTAAGAAACATCGTAACTGCAATGGAAAAAGTCGTGACAAATAATTTTTTTATATCAATCAAAAAGTGAATTTCGAATTTTTTATTAGCTACGACTTTTTGCATTTCAACGACATTATTTGTTACGTCTTTAAGCATTTCAGTTGACCGTTTTTAATTATTTATATTCAATTTTTCTTTAAAATAAGCTTGAAAAAATTTCAATAATTTCAGTTGCAATTTTCACACAAGCTAGTTTCCGATATTAAAATCCTGCTTAGACTCAACTGGCGTCGATAATATTAGTGTTATTCTTATGCATTACTTCTATTGAAATGAACTAAGTAGTTAAACTAAATATATCACATATTTACATATATTCTTCTAATACACACTTGTATTTTTGGCGTAGGTCAGTTCTAAACTTCAAGCTACGTGTACAAGTTGCCGGCATTTTGCTTCCTCGTTTAAACTCTTCTCATTTACTTAGCTCTCTTTCTCTTATACGAGACAATTTTTCAACTTCGGGCTTATCTCGCCTATTCTCCGAAGTCAGTTCGAGTACCTTAGATTTTTCCACCGACTCAAAGAACTGATTTTCTCACTCAACTTAAACACAAAAATGCATTTCTCTCCTTTGAGTCGATATTATGCCCGTTCTCCATTCTGTCATACCCGACCACCTTTTATCGCTCCATCTGCTCGTGTTAGTTATATGCTCTTACCTCGTTACTTACTACTGCTAACCTCAGTGCAATCGCAGCTACCTCGCGGACAACTACAACTTTAGCAATGCAATGCGCCTGCAGGTATGCTATTTGAATACGTAAGCGCATTTTTCTGCACGTTATCCTGCAACATGCAGTAAATTGGGTCAACTTAGGATGTCTATTACGCGTTGATAACTCACTTTGCGCAAATGTTTTAGAATGTATAACGCAAGCAAGGCACACGTGTCAAAGCGCTGCTAAATATGCAAGGAATAAAATTACATTGTTAAGCATGAGGGGAGTATTTCTGTACATACCCGTATGTAAATATATATGCATTTTGGCTTTAAAAAATTTTTAAGTATATATTTTTTTAATTTATGTACATATACATACATATACATAAATAAAAATGGAGTAAATAAAGACTTAAATACATTTTCCAGTCAATTTGATATTTGGTTTTATTCTAAAACAGTGTCTTAATTTTATATCTTGAAACAGTTTAAATGACTTGTCAGTAAAAACAGTGTACGTACGGTGTGTATATTCTACCTATAATGTACAATGTAATATACACAATGTAATATTTACTATGCAAGCCAAGCAATAAGACATTTCATTGCGATTGAAAGCCTTTGGTATAGTCTAAAAATTCAGAAACTGGCTGCCTCATGAACCCAAAGAAAGAGATATCGAATGGCGTGTCACTATTTCCCTAGTTTTCCTATGACGGTGAAAAACCTAGTCTTTTTTGCATTGTATTGTCACTAATGCCCTGCATTTGGTGAAAACAGAAAGGAATCCTCTATCATGAACTTCTAAAACGTCGAATGACGATCGGCGGGTCTCTTCTCTAGGAATAACAACTGATGCGATGGAATCTAGCGATTGCGTAAAAACGCCCGAAATGAGCAATCAGACATAAGTCGTTAACAAGGTTCGGGCGCATATCCCACAAGTGGTCAAAGCTTACCTCTTACATAAAAGGGCTTTGCACCATCAATTTACCATTTATTCCCGTCGCTGCAGAACGAGCTTACGGGAGTACGTTTAACGTTAGTTGAAGATATTAATTATTTTTTGATCAACAAAGGCATTGCTAGAAAAGTGTGAAAAAGTCATAGCCAGCCATGGGCAATACCTTCAGTAAGTAAATTTTCAAAATCGAGAAAAAATCCATACTTGTGTAGTTAGCAAAAATTTATAAATTTTTAAAATGGTTACCGCCATCTTTTTCGTATTATTTTGATCAATAACATTTCTATGAAGCAACCTGCCAATTTAAAATTATTTATTTCCATTCATTTTTTTTTCACAAATCCTTCAGTCAAGTGGACTTAACTCAGTCATCTCTCATAATACTGCTTTCACTGCGCTCACAAAAGTGAAATTTACCATCAGATATACGCACATACATATGTACACACGTACGCGCACTCATTCCATAACTTGGCCACAATTGACAATTTATTGCTACTACAATGTACGTTGAAAATCACCACGTGTGTATGTGCGACGCGGCGTATGAGCGATATTTTTTAACATTTAGTTTTCCGCAGCGCAAATATATCAACTTGTATGTATAGATACAAAAAATCCATAAAGTTAACAAGAACGTTGCCGCATTTTGCTTCAGAGGGCTTTGGAAGTAATTATTTGATTCGTTTAATATCTGTTCGGTATTGCAGCAGTTTATTATTTGATGCCATGTTTGTTATGTATTTTGTAAAAAGGTGGCTTTGTTGGCAATATTTTTATTCTTTCGGTGATATATAAATTATTTATGTAAGTCGCTGTAGGAGATTTAACCCTAATTGATACATTTTAAAGCCTTCCTTATATTTACTGTCATATACAATTCCTGCGCACTTATGTATGCCGGGATTTATGTATGTACGGGAGTTCATTATCGACACTCCAAATATTTTTCTTTATAACGGAGTGGAATTTTAAAATGTACACATGTCAGCAGGTGGCTTTCAGTGTGACTTAAATTAATTAATACCCCACTTCATACGTATTAGAAGTCGTAAATAAAATTAGATACACTTCTTGTGCTGAGTTCGCCGCTGAGCATTTTTTCTTTTAATCTATTTAAAAATGGTTTTAAAATCGACCAAAATTGGTGTGCGTTGATTTTCTTCCTTTCAAATTTATTTTAGATTTCGAACCGCTGTGTTGTATATGTAAAAATTATGATATTTAGGAGGTTTTGCATATGCACTTCTCATGTGTCATTTAACAAAACTTTTTTTAAGTAATAAGTTGATTGCACTTCAAAGCATACTCAGACTAGTCTGATATATCCTACAGACAATTCTTTGTGACTGTTTTGCGCACTTTGAATGACATAATTTTTTATAAATATTTAAATGCAAAAATCCTCACTGAATATTCACTTTCACATCGTAAGGTAAATGGAACATTAATCCTAACAATACGTATCTTCTCTCATGTTTCGCTACCGTGGCTATTTATTAGCTGCAGGAGATGAAGGGTGCAACAGCGATACAGCACTCTTTGTCATACCAGTTTTTATTGGGCCGATGGTGATGACCAACCAACTTTGTAACGGACCTATATGCGGACCTTAGCTGCAGCTGGCTAGTGATCCAATTCGATATTGTCTTCGCGGTTGGAAAGCACGTAAATAATGCTCTTCAAAGTCTAACAAGGAAATTTGAGAAGTCTTTGGAGGATAAATTGCGTCTGGCACAAAGGCGCTGATGAAACCACATGCCACTGGATAGCAAACGTCCCTAAATCCAGAACAATTACATACTATGTTCTTATCTACGAAAGGAGAGTGCTCTTCCTCTGCTATGGTACTTCGTAGTAGACGGTACTCTGCCTTCTTAATTATAATAGCTTCGACGTTCAGAGCTATGCGGATGACATTGTCATCCTAATCAGCGGTAGGTTCGAAGATACTATCTCCATTTTCATATAGAACTAGCATAGCACCCGACATCATTCGGGGTTAACAAATAAAAATATAAAACAGAAATACAAATATTCAGTTCGGCACAATTTAAAGGAGACAAACTATTTTCTTTGTTTACATTAAGGCATCCTTATGCTTTAACTAATATAAATTGATCATAAAATTTCTAAATTAAAATTACTCTACTACGGTCCATTCCGTTTAGCTGCCTATTCGATTAGCTGTTTTAGTAGAGCTGCACTTTTCTGGTAGAATGCTTAATTCCGAAGGAGTTTTATTCATTTTAAATGAACCGTTTTCGTTTAACAGCATCGCGGGATTAAAAAACGATTTAATATTTCCAATTCAAAATAATCTAAAGACGGCAAGTTTTCAAAAAAAATAAATAAACAGTTTTAAATATACGAGTTATCTAATAGAAGAATACATGTATGTATATCCCCTTTTTACAAACTCATTTATATATACTCTACTCTGAACACCTCCCATAGATACCTATGTCTGAATACCAAATTTCAAGTTCATGTGACTTATGGTTCCCAATTTATGGCTGATTCAGCCACCTAGCGATTAAATTTTTAGTCGAAATATTTCCCTTCAAGGTACTGACATATGTTCCAAATATGAACGAAATCGGTCCAGCCGTTTAGTAGTTTAGTGACATACAATATACGGAAAACTCTATGAAATTCTGAAATCGTCTTGTCTCCGAATTCTAGAATTCTACATTTTTCGGCAACAACAACAAAAAGTTTCAGTTTTTTTAAATCGAAAAACTTTCCACACAGAAGGTCCAAAAAAGTACTTTTTACAGAATTGAAAACGGAAAACATTTCATTTTTACATACATAGATGCTCTGAACATTGTTGCCAATTCGTGCAGTAACAATGGGTTAAACATAAACCCGAAGAAGACTAGCATAGTAATTTTCTCCAGAAAAAGGGTAAGAGACAAATTACTGAAAGATTCTATCATGGAGAAAGACACACTTATCTAAAGGGGTCGAAGTTATCTTTATGAAAATCGAATCGAGTTTGCACCTGGTTAACACTATACAAAATGTCAGGCTCTCTACATGCATCTGGCGGGAATATACGGAGCGGAACTGGGGCATCAGACTCAAACTGACAAGGTACCCGTCTGGTGGAAGAAGGCAGAAATGATGTCCACGCAAAGTTCAGTAAGCTGCAACGACTGGCATCCTTGGACATAACTGGTGCTTCTTGACCTACCTTCAGGGGACAATGAAGAGAACAAGAAGCTTATGCACCCTTCCACCCTCAGGACTATAGAACAAGAGGGTGGGCTGCGCATTAGTTTTGTGGACCAGTGCCTTCCGAGATTTAACTTCACGCAAAACTTCAATGTCCTTTTTCCGAAAAAGAACAACTGGGACAACGAACGACCTAAACGCCAGAAGGACAGCCACATCTGGTATACTGATGGCTCCAAAACTGAGCACAGCGTCGGTGCAGGGATTTACGGTACACAACACAGACGGCTCGTTTTCACTAGTATGGGGCAAGGTAACTCTGTCTTTCAGGCCATTTAACTTTGAAATTGGGGCAACCAAAAACATATCTAAATAGACTCGGCATTAAGTATGATTTGTTACTGGCTTTCTTACTAGCCTCTGTAGGGTAATGAAACATAGGAGTTGTTAACTCTGATCAGTTTAGGTTGTGCAATGCCACTTCAATAATGAAGTTGGTCCTCTTTCACAAACCCAGAAGTGGAGGAGAAGGAGGAAGAATCGAGGGTCGAAATGCAAGCAGGGGAGACCCTCTTGTGTTGCTGGCCGAACTCCTCCTGTCGCTGTCCGGTCTACGGAGAATATTCGAGAAGCCAGTGGAACTTTGGTGGATGCACCGACATTGAAATCTGCTGATCAACGCTGCAAGAGAAGGAAAACTGCGGCGACACCACCAATACTTGCCACATTGCCTCTTCGAGTATTAGTGTGGCGGGTACTGGTGTGACATAGCCCAATTCCGATCTTGAGCCGAAGAGTCTCTATTCGAGAGAAGAAGGCGGTTTCTGCCAGACAGACCTCTGGCGCCACGAAAACCTTGCCTTAAACCAAGGGTGGAAGTAATTCAAGGGTCAGTCGAGGCAGAGTTGTCCTCGACATACCCTCGAAGCATAGACTGCTTTTCACTTTTTTTTTTGTTTTATTGCACTTTGACAGTAAATCACTAAAGCAGAATTCACAGACTTTCATTAAACAATTTTAATTTTAATGAACGCAGAACCCTTTCTAAATAAAAGTAAAAAGCCCCATCGGACCACCTACACGTCCTTCGAAATTAGACCATTAAGTTTACTTTAAACAATCATCAGGATAATCCTTTATTATTTAAATTCAACTCATAATAAATAATGATATAATACATACATATATGATAATCTTAATACTAGAAATTCTTAAATGATTGGAATTCAAATTCTTCAAATTAGGAGATATTTATATGTTACTGTGAATAATTGTGGTGTAGTAGTTTGTTTTGGTTATTTATACACAGAATTTAATCAGTAAATTGAAAAAGAAATAATAACAATATTCTCTTTACTACGCAAAATATTAATGGAACTTAGTTCGCACTATATTTTGGTAACCCACTATAAAATTACAGAGCGCGGTGTAACAACCAAAAAAAGAGGATTAAAGCGCGCTCATTCGGATAACAAAAACAAAAAAATACAAAATTAGCAGGTCGCAATTAATCGGTGAGCACTTAGTGTTTGAGAGAGAAAATATGAAATGGTAAACATACGGAAAGCTGGGGTTTTCAGTTATTATGTACTTCACATACAAATAACTTTGTTTAGGAATGAATTTAAACGACCTGGATTTGGCGATGAAGAAAAATAAAAACATGTCTTATAAAGAACACAATTCCTTCAGATCAATTGGCGGGCCTATATTTGGTTGTCCCTATACGAAATTGTGCGGTATAGCCCATTGAAATGCAGGTTTCCTGTCGACTGTTGACGATGATTGAGTTATGGTAGAAGTGGTTATACACTGGCGGCCAGGTGGAAGCGGGTCTTTTTCTTAAGTACTACACTTTTAGTATGGTGATTCACATTCACGGCTAGTAGTGGTAATTCCACACAAAGATGTAGCTCGCCAAGTTAATGTACGCGGAATGT
>NW_016174833.1:0-10579 GCF_001687245.7 Rhagoletis zephyria
GTTTGGTAGACAAAGAGTTAAACAAAACTCTGTCCAGAGACAAGATCAAATGGGAACAGCGGATGGCTTCCATGCTTGGCGCGGCAACCCCACACCCAAATTTCTGGCTTGTTTAAGTGCTGTCAGGCTAAAGACTACGAATATTGTTCTGTTCTCCTCTACACTGTTTAGACAATAAATTATTTATAGTATCCCAGAGACGAATGAATGGGAAGGTGCCATAGACCTAGACTCCGGGTCGAAAGAGCAGGCAGTGGGATTAACTCTAGTAAACTCGCACTAAACCTCAGTCTTTTCCTGCCATTATGGGACAACGTCAAACTAGCCATAGAATGTGGAGAGACTCGCAATGGGCATGGGAACATTCCTGACAACTGCATTACCGACGAGTTGCCAAATAAATGCGTGGAAATGTCTGAGGTAAATTTTTCTCAGGACGTAGGGGTAACTTTAACCACACTCCTGCAAATGCAGGTTAAAGACTGGACGCATCGAGGAGTTAAATACCAGCTGTGCCGTGAAAACAAGGCAAATATGACCAAAAGATGATGCAAAATGATCTAAAGCCATCACTTGGCTTGACCGCTCCTCTCTAAGGTTAGTAGTGGGGGTATTAACCGGTCACTGCCTTTTGGGCTCACCAGAAAAGATATATGTAGGGATATCCGTCCAACGATTTTTGTCGCAACTGCAGAGACGATAAAGAGGTGGTGAGCATCAAACGTTGTAACTGAAACTGTGCCGTCCTGGCCAAGACGCGCAACCGGATCTTCAACAAGTGCTTCCTACATTGCTTAGCCGACTTCAACACAGCGTATATTCTCGATTTTTTGTGCTACATGAAGTGCACTCGGTGATTTAACTTCTATGTGAGGGATGAAAATAAGCTAACCCAGTCAGATGGATCCCTGTCCTTCAAAACACGACTTCGTGACAGTCAATTTTATTCTCCGGATATGTAATGTTCTGCTTTTCAAATGAAGCGCTTCACTTTCGAATACAGGGGTACCCTAAGACGTCTCCTCCATTAATAGCGATAAGTTTATAATTTTCCGAACAATAAGATTAGAGCAGGTTAAGCTTTCATACTTACCATCAAATAACCTTACGCTTTAACCTCTGTTATTTGCCCCTGCTCCTATGTTAGGACACACGCAACGACTTTTAGATCGAGCTGTTCACCGCTCAACCACTCATTGCGTGGCCTCAGCCTTATTCTCCTTATCAGGGACGATTGATTCTGTGTATTTATGAGCGGGAGTCTTTTTTTTTGTAATATCCAAAAGTTCACCTAAAAATTTATGTGTAATCTGTTGAGGTGACAGACTCTACTCTCGTGCAAATGGAGTGGCGTAAGCGGCGGGTGGCTGACATAAAAGAAACCTCTAGTATAGGGCTGCCATAATCCTGAACCCATCGACCAGGATACTTATCGAAATCAGTAACGAAGAAACAAGTGAATATGGTGCCAATATATTCCCTTTAAGTACAGTTGCTTTGGTTCTGATACTATAAGCAATGTAGTGGCATAATCCGTAGAGCTTAATGAGTGCTGTTGATGAAACGCTCAATCTCTGAATTTTTTTAATCATAAAGAACAAATTTATCGTGACGGTGAAAACGCAGCTCCTTTAACGTGGTCTTGAATGTTTGCCTTACCACCATTAGTAAATTTCTGCATATCCTACAACGCACTTCATAATCATTTTTGCCATTTTGCATATGCTTACCCTGAAGAAAATTTAAGTAGAATGTCTTAATTGAAGCCGTTCTAAAAGACTTACCCAAAACGGACTGAAAAAGTGCTTCCCTGCATGCTTCCTAGAAAGGTGTTTTCTATTTACAATTTACGCGAATGTACCTGCTTAAGTATATGTTTATATTACTTAGGGCCGTAAAGCATTAAAATGTATGATTGTGTCTAAAGTAAATCATTTTATTAATCGAGTTATCGAAATGTATAGTTATCTAAAGCTTATGGAGTTTTGGAATTATATCTCGATATGTCAATTTGTGAATTATCGAGATTCATCGAGTCCACAAAATGCATAGTTATCGATAGTTATTGAAATCTGTCGAGTTATCGAGTTTTATTGCGTTATTGTGCGCGTATCGAGTGGATTCCAAGTCCTGCCTAAGTCCATCAAATTTACAAAAAATTGGTAGTCACGTTTAAGTTCTAAATAAGGTTATTTTCCGGTAAGTAATATTGTACCTTGGAACTTAAACGACATGCTAAGTTTGAAAAATCTATAAGAGTTTCGATAGTAACTGGCACTCCTAGAGTTATTTATTCCCCCAAACAGGTGCAAGATCTCATAAAAGAGCATGTAATCGAACAAACTAAATAGCCGCCCCCGGAAGCCCATCGGATAGGAGAACAGGTAAGGATGTTATTGTGATTGCAGTATCAGCAGCCGAATCCACAGACCCCAGGGACAAAGAAAACTGCTCGGTCCAATGGAGTGTGAGTCGAAAAAGCTGAAAACCTCGGCTGCGACACATCCATAGATCTAAAGGTTACCATTATTGGCAAAGCCGAAAACATCACAAAATCGTTGGCTAGTTGTAGATTCCCGGCATATGGAATCGGGGCGTAACGCCGCCAGTGAGAGATTTGAATTTGACCGAGCTGATTAAAGGGCATTAAAGCCGTTGATAGTAGCAACAAGAAATCTTTGAACTTTTTTTACTTTCGCCGAGAATTAAGCTTAAAGTAATACCCAGCTTAAGACTCCTTGCTAGACACGGAGTTTATTTTCTAGTAAACAGGACGTCTGTGCCAGGTGCTGAATGCGGCGCAGTGCGAAATTTTGTCCTTGATGCATTGCCTTGTCAGACATAATTCTCGCAGGGCAACAGAAAGCATCACCAAATTTGGAATGAATTGTTGCTGGAACGACTTATGGATGTTAATAGTGAATACTTCTACATATTTTTAAAGGCAAATAACCCTAAATGCTGCAAAGTGTAACCCTGTATAGCGCGTACAGTTATATTCCCCCTTCGCTTTGAATGTTGACACATACATACATACATACGTAGCTCTCAATGATGAGTTGTTCAAAATAAATTGATGCATTTGCTTAGTTTGACATTTCATTAAATTTTTTCTACACCAAATACATAATTGGTTGGGCGTTGCAAGTGTACGCTACTCATGCCAAGCAAAGTGACACCAATTTGTATTGCCCCCAAACACAAATGTATGTAGATATGTATGTGTGCACATATGTATATGTGCAGGTATGTGTCTGCCTACTTGCGCTAAAAGGGGGCATTTAAAGTGTAAATTTAAATTGAAAAACAAGCACAGATATTTGAAACACTAGAAAATGAAGTGAAATTAGGGGAAAATTGAGCAGAGCTCCCTAGACCGACCCGAAATATTCGTACATACATATGTATGTATGTATGTATGTATGTTTGTTTGTTTGTCTGCTCTACACTCATCACCTGTACACGCTCCCAAGCGTCTTACACTGCATTGAGTTGTGCTATACAGCAATTGCCTCTTAGTCGGCCATCATTTTGTAATGGTCGTCGCGGTGGCTGGCAGCCATCATCCGTCACCGCCACCGACATCGCTGCAGCCGCCATCACCGTTGCCGCCATCTACTTCGCCTATCCGCACTCAGACAAATCATAATTCTGAAAATATCTTTAACTTTTGCTTTGTCAGCGAGTGCTTAGCGTGGCATCAGACATCTTCAAAGGGATTCATATTTCTTCTCCACCCTCTCAAGGGGCATTTGTATGTACAAGTATGTATGTATGTAGGAAAATTAGAAAAACTGAAAATGGATTATAATAGAAAAGAAAACAGTAAATTACATAAACACGCACGCAAACTGACTGATCCGTCAAAGAAACATATAAAATTTATTAATAAACCCGATTAACTGCATACAAGTAACTATATAGTTTGAGTGTGTAGGTATGCGTAGAGAAGAAGCAGTGCCAGCAACGATGGCATGTCATTGAGCTGTTGTGGCAAGTGCTAGGGGAGAGCACATAAAAATTAATAAAAATCCATTTCAATCATTTTGTGCGTGACTGAGAAGTGCCCGCTTGTATGCCCTAACACAAAAGTACGTGCCTACGCATGTATGGACATATGTATGTATATTAGGGCTGGTAGTTCTATTTGGATTTTTTGATTTTCCGGATATACGAATGAAAATGAACGAATATTCGGAAAAGAAAATGTTCGGATTCTAATAGAATATCCGGATAAGCGAATATCCGGGTAACCGAATCTTCGAGTTTAAAAATAACAATTTTTTGTGGCTTCAAAATTGGTCAGCGTGTCAAAATTTCCGTATTTGTGTGTAGTTGTTGTTGCCAGCTCTTCAATTTGATTTGCAATTGGTTTGCTAACTGTGTTTATTATCGCATTTTCTTATGCTCCATATTTTTTTCCTTTTTTTTTTTGAACGCGAAGATAAATACCAAAGCGAATACGAACATATATACCAATACCAATACGGAGACAAAGACAAATACGAATACGAGAAATAAAATACCAATTAGAAGACCAATACGACGACTAATACGAACGCGAATGCGAAGATGAATACGAGTCCAAGCACGAAGACGAATATAAATACGAATACCAATACGAGAACGAGTACGTAGCCGAACAAGAATGCAAACACGAGTAGGAAGACAATTATGAACACGAATGCGAAGACGAGTAGGCAGACAAATACGAAAGCCAATACGAATACGGAAGTGAAGCGAAATACGAAAAAGGAGATGACAACGTAGACAACTACGCAGGCGTATATGAACACAAATACGAATATAAGGACGAGTATGAGTACAAATATGAGCATGAAAACGAAAGCGAATACAAAGACGAGATCCAGTACGAACTTCTGGACCAATCGAAGGCGAAATCGATCTGAATACAAGTACGAAGACATTGATAAAACAAATGCGACGGTTAATGCGAACAATAATGATTACTGAGATGAATTTGGAGACAACGACGATTTCGAAGCTGAATACGAAGAAGACTACGAAATAGAAAACGAATACTAATACGGATACATTCCAAAGACAAATACGAAGACAGCGACTAAAGCGAACAAGAAAGTGAATGCGAGAATTATTACAAAGACGAATACGTATACATGTGTATGAAGAAAGCGACTAAAGCGAAGACGCAAATATATTTGGGACCCTTACAAAAAACAAGGAAAGCGACTGAATTTCGGCAGTAACTGGCACTTCTTGTGTTATTTATTTTCCAACTCATCAAATTCAGTAATTTTGAGAACAGTTTTACGAAGCCGTTCAAATACTGTTTAGAGTATCCGGATATCCGGATTATTAGGTTATACCGACATCCGGATAGCAAAATAGATCTTATAATAGTCCCAGCCCTAATATATGTATTTACTCAATTGCCCTGTAGAATGTATCTTGTTGATGGATTTTATGCGTTCACATTCGTGGCACTTTTTGCTTAATAGTCACAGTTTTTATAGCTCATTTAAATACGCTGACACGGCTATTTTCCAATGTGTTTTCCTCCTAATTTATCTTTTAATTTTCTCGTTTCCCAATATGTTTACTCGGTTTTGTGATTTTTTTTCTTTATGATTTAACTCAATTAATTTCGCCGACCAATTAGCTACGTATTCGAAAAATGCTTTTGAACCATTGGATCGTAAAAAAATTAAATGGCCTAAATGGTCACCGAATTCTAAGAATAAAAGTGATTTGCCGTAAAGTATCCATGTGTATTCAGGTATATGGAATAAGCATTTTATTCTTACACATCCGTCTAGCTTTTGTGCAAAATAGCGTTTGGCCCGAATCGTTAGGTTGATTTTATTATCAAATTGCACTATTTGTACATTTCTACAGATTTGTAAATTTTGGCAGTTATAGAGTGGTTTTTGTTTGGAAATTCTTATATTGAGCTCAACTAAAATTTCTAAACAACACCACGCTGTGACTGCTAAAATGTACAAATCTGTACAAATGTACAAATCGGGGTCGGGTTCATCTTCTCCACTACTTCCACTGCCGATACAATTCGAAAGGGTGAAAAAGTGATATTTAATTGCCCTGATCTTGAAACCTTCCGTAAGTCAACTTTCTTGTTACGTTTTCGAGGGTTTTTTTCTGTCTTCCAAAAATTAAAGCTCTTCGCACTCATTTACTTCGACCTCTCCCTTTTTTGTTACGGAAAATACGTCTCGCTTTTCACTTCAGCTCCCTATAACGTTCCCACATAACTCGTGTTGCGCCCGATCTCAACGTGACTCTTTAGGCGGCATCTTTATTTTCTTTGCAGCTGCGTGTCATTCCTCATTGAACCGCTTGTGCTTACGGGCTCGCTGAAATCCGACTACTTCTGCGGCGGCGATACGTAATGAGCGGGAAATATGGTTGCAGCTTTACAACAACGCTCTCTTTTCATTGCTGCAGGTGCAGGGATATAGTGTCCAAATCAATTTCTGGACCGCAAAACGTACGTAAATTCAAAACAACGGTAGCGTAATTTCCTTCTATCATAACTAGATCGACTTGGTTTCTTGGTTTTCTGCCTCGAGACATTCAAGGATCTTAATAGATATTCTTATGCTGGAGTCTAGTGCTTGGGAAACAGCAGTATCTCTCTTTCCAACAAGTGCTACTTTGCACTGAGTAAACAATTCAGGAGCAAAGTCCTCTCTCGACGTACGAAAACTACACTCGATGAGTTTCTCATCACGCTCATGCCGGTATATGGCGCAGAAGCCCGATAAGGCGGCTCTTATATTTTTCGATAAAAAGATTTTTCGAATGATTTACGGGCCTTTACGAGTTGGCGACGGCGAGTACCGCAGACGCTAGAACGATGCGCTGTATGAGTTTAGCAACGACATAGACATAGTACAGCGAACTAAAATACAGCGGCTCTGCTGGCTTGGCCATGGAGAGACCATGTATAGAAGGACTTGGCTTGCAGGACCTATATATTTTGGATCTCGGTTATAAATCTGTAATACAACATTTGTTTACTTCCGCTATTTAAAGGCGAAGTTTAAGAATCCTTAACAGGGATTTGAAGCAGAATATTCAACGGTTAGTTAAAGGGAAATTCATTGCTTGCATAATTAAAAATCTACAAGTCCGATCGAATATTATTTGTCAAGGATCTGTTGAGGAAACTCGACGTTACTTCGTTCCTATAAAATAACTGTTTTTTGTTATTAATGACCTTCCCAACTTAAAAAAGTATAAGTAAACAAACCAGATTTGTGCAAAAATTAAGCATTTATATGGAGTGCAGATAACTTCTGCCATTTTAACTTGAAGCTGTGCAGTCGCCTATGCATGTACATATGTATGTACGTGGAAAAGGCTGCTCTTTTAAAATTACATATCGCTACCTAAAGGAGAAAAGGTGCCTAGTCCATTTTTTTCAAAATTTAGTTTTTGTTACTGAATAGCAGCTAATACGAAACTACATCGATTTTTCGTACTCTTTGAACTATTTAAAAAAATGGACTTGGCACCTTTTCACCCTTAGGTGACGATTTGTACATGTAGACATACTTACTTACATACGTCTCACAGCAGTTTGCCATGCTGGTCGTTGCTCCTTAAATGGTTGCGACATTCTTTGCTGACAACGCTGTAATTAAAATTCAATTGTAATTGCAATTAAGAACTGTGCGCCACGTTGCATATGCACCACCATACAAGCAATGCAAACAGAAGTACATACATACATACATATATATATATTTTTAAATGCATTTATTCTTGGCAATCTTGTCCAAATGAAAGCGAAAACGATGACCAAATGCGCAAATGTTTGCAAGTGGAAAATTAAATTCAATTGCGCCGAGACGGCAGGCCATGCAACCAACCGCGCAGTGTAGCTGATGGCATGCAACTGTCTGCCGGGGGTGTACAACACCTAGCCCCTGGCAGGCAGCACTTTGGCTGCTATGCATATCCGTTGCATGCAGCGCCTTGAAATACATATGTACTTAATCGGTTACCGGCTCTTTTCATTAATGCATTTCATTTCCTTCAATACAAAGTCATTGCTGCTGTTTTCAGTGTTTAATTTTATGGCTGCCACTTCATTTACAAGTCGTTTGTTAATTGTTTTCGCTGTACACTGGTTTTTTGATGCATTTTTTCAAGTTTTTTTTGTTGTTGCTTTAATTTTTTATTTTTCATTTGTAGCTGCATTTGCACTACACTCAATCTTCTGCTAAGCTCTGTAGGCATACCCCCTTATGTGCATGGCTATGTGTTTGTAAGGGCGCAGGCACCTTATAGTAGTTGTCAGCATTCCACAGCTTGGCATTTGACGCTTTGACAAATTGTTTTCATTGCGCTTCGATACTGTCGCAAGCGTTTACAATTTAGCAGAGAAATCAACGCGCATTCCTTCATTAACATAGTATTTTGCATAGACTGCCACTTAACAGAAAATGTTCAATGTGATTTTTAACTTTCACATGTCTGGAGAATCTACTATTTTTTCCGCAAATAGTTTAGGTCATCTCTTTTGAGTAAAATGTGATGCCATGTAAGGGCCATTTAGGGCCCGTTGTTCAATGTCTGATTAGCACAACTCGGTGGTAAAAGCTCCGGTTAAATACAAAGACTGCTTTATCGATCACATGTTATATGAATGATGTTGAAATTTAACCGTGGCTTCTACCTCCGATTTGTGCTAATCAGACATTGAACAACCGGCCCTTAGACTTATAAAAACATCTTTTGCGATTCTCAGACAGCGAAATTGCCTAAGATTATCTATATACATATTGAAAACGCATTTTTTTTGTACATCGTCGTATAAACATTTTCGTATTTGTGTAAAGTTGTTGTTGCAACCTGTTCAATTTGAATTGTTAAAGATAAATGTGATTATGAAGAAATAAATAGTAAAAACGATAAAAAGAACAAAATTGAAGGCAAAGTTGGAGAGACATACGAATTAGAATAACTCAAAGGGTAAGAAAATGTATTGGAATTTTTCGATCGGAATCGAAATAAATTCAGGCACAAAAAAAGTTTATGGTTATCGAATTATCGCAACGTATCGAATTATTCAAATTGATCAATGTTTATTTAGAGGTCGAAATTTATAGACACAGGAACTTAGTTGTCGAAATTTACGGATAGTTATAGCTATAAAAAAATTATGGGATTATCGAAATTTGACAAGTTAATGAAATTTATAAAGTTATCGATATTTATTGAATTATCATTATTTATAATTAAAGAAATTAATCGAATTATCGTAATGTTTCGAGATATTGAACTTCTGAAATTTGTCGGTTTACAGAATTTTTAAAATTTTCAAAATATATCGAGTTATCGAAAGTTTTTATAGTTATCACTGCATATTGAATTTTATCGTGTTGCCAGATCGTAAGGAGTTATGGAAATTTGAAAAATATGAAGGTATCAAAATTAATTAAGTTAATCTAAATTTATTGAGTTATCGATTTATATCGTGATATATACATTTTTGTGCTATCGAAATTTATCGAGCCATCGAAATACGCAGTTATCGAAATTAGTAGATTTATCTAATTTTGTTGAGTAATCGGATTTTATTGTTTTTGAAATTAATCGAATTATCGATATATGTGAAGTTACCGAAATTTATCGACAAACTGTGATATATTAGGTCAATTCCTAGTCCTGCCAAAGCCCTCCAAAGACCTTCAGAGATATATAAAATCGTAGTTACGTTTTAATTAGTTTTGTACCTTATAAGCTAAGTTAGAAAACACATCAAAGGCTCTTAATAAACTAGAAAAAAACGGTCGAATTTCGGCAGTAACTGGCACTGCTAGTTCTTATAATTATTTCTTCCNCGGTGGCAATGAGCTATAATTATCTTTTAACTTAGGACCTTAGACTAATTACATTTATTAGCAATTATGTGCATATAAATTTTGGAGCATATTCAATGTAAAAACAAAGTCGACGCTAAATTTATTTTAAGCCTTTTTAAACTAATTTTTAATGGAGTTCGACTTTATTTCACCCATGAATACGACCTTGTATCCCATAGCAGTAATCAGCCATCAAATGATGATCCCATCAGGGCGCTGCAGCATTGGTACCTATCTTTTATAGCTTTTAGGTCCTTGTTCTTCGATATAGTATCCAAGATTCTGCTGACGCTGGTATCCCGAAAGACTCGTTTCCAGAGTAAGGCCTTGTTGCACATCTGAACAAACAAACAATACCATTTTTCGATTGAAAAAATGGAAGCAAATCTTCTCTTTTTTACGATAGTCAGTTTTGTAGTTGACAATAAGTTTTTCTGTTGTAATTACGCCAATATGTCTGCAGATACTTTAGATAATACTAGATCCCGTATCAAATCAGTCGCACATAAAAGACGCAGTGCTGCTGGCAAAATGGTTGCCACTTTCAGCACCAAATTGATTGGTAGCATATCTATGAAGGGGCTTACAATCAAAATATACAATTAAAAATATATTACCTAATTACGCCTTATAAAATATGAACATACATATGAATATATGCAAGTCAGAGAGTAATGAGTCAGATATTCAAAGTCAGCAAAAATATA
>NW_016174834.1:0-10578 GCF_001687245.7 Rhagoletis zephyria
ACTCCTTCTAATTTATGCCAAAAAATTTGAATTTCAGACCATAGTGCATTTGCCTAATGGACTGCAAAAATAGTGCCGAAAAGGAGATGAAAATTAAAATCGCTTTCTTTAAAAGCGTTTTAAGAAAAATGTATTTTCAGAAATAGTGTTTCGAAAGTACACTGAAATCATATAGCTAAAAGTGATTGATGTACAAATATTTATACCACCAAAAGACCTTTCTGGGGTTTACAGGCACGAAGAACCTGAATCCTATGATTATATTTTACCAAATAGCGTTAATTTTTTATGCAGAAACATTGTTTAGAAACATTTTCGGGAAATATTTTTTGCACTTTTTCTTCATGTCGCTTACAAGGTTTTTTACATTAAAGCGCACTCAAAGGGCCGCTTTTGCTAAAAATAAATTGCAAACTTGCAAAGGTGTTTCGTATGTATAAATATATATGTGTGTGTGTGTAGGTCATATATGTAAGTAATACTTCTTTATTGGCTGTACGCTGAAAGTACATCCGCCAATATTCGAGTACTTGTCCACTAAGTACTTGCAGCGAGAGCGCAAAAGAAAAATAGAGAGTAAAATTGAGAGCAAGAGAACATTTTCAGAACAAGTTATTGAACGCAAAACTAGTAAAAACTTGCAAATTAAGTCATTTTGACACTTTCTGACGGTTAAGTTTTGGTATAGTACTGGAACCTGCAAATTTTTACTGGTAAAGTGTATGATAACCCAAAAAATTTGCAAGAGAGCACTGAATCGAGAGCGTAACAACACGGAAGAGCTTCAAATTCTGGCTAGTGAAATTTTTACTAATAGAAATTAGCTAGCAGAAGAAGAAGAAGAATAAATGCCAAAAGCCGCCATTTGTTGAATTGGTTTAGCACAAACAAAATCTAATAAATATTGTAAATTACTGGAAATCAAAATATTAATGCTGTACTGGACTGTATATATAACTATGTACTATGTATGTATATGTACTGGACTGTATATATAATATGGACTTATATATAAGTGCTTGTGTGTAGGGCAAAGAGTTTAAAACTGATTTATAAATAGTAAAATGTTTACAGCAGAATATCCAAACGGTGCAAGAACTATTCACTTGCAAGTATTTACCAGCTTTGTGTTCAATAAAGTTTTCTGATAGTTTTCTCTTCTTCTAAATTTAACGCTCTATTTTGCTTTTACCCTCACTCTCCTATCGATACAGAGTATATCAGAGAAAATCTCATCAAAATCCGTTCAGTGGTTTTCGATATTACCGCGTACAAAAAATCTCGACTTTCCTTTATAAATACTATGTATAGATTAACTGATGAATTAAGTTGGATTTAATTTCTAAAACCCCCTAGGCAATCCTCTAAATATAGTTCTGAAATAAAGATATTTCAAACCCATTTCGATTGATACCAATATTTTAATAATTCATTTAATTAAAAACTTGAATTTAACTTTTAAAGCGGGAGGCAATCCGCTTTAAACACCTCAAAAATAATCATAGTGTTCAACGTAAAGGTTTTTCAACACTCTTTCGTTTGAAATGTTTCAATATACTATTGTTGTTAACTCAAATCGACTTTTCAAACAGGTGGCAATCCTCTTGGAAACATTTGCAAACTACTACCTTCCAAAACTCTTTTTGTCTGGTGCCCATATGGCGATGCATATTTCTAGTACCTAAATCCCTTTATTTGAATTGAATTCAATTTTTAAATAGGTGGCAACCCTCCTACAGTTAAATTGAGAAACAAAGCTTTTCAAAACTCTTTAGTTGGTACTCATTTTGTAAAATTTTATTTAACTTTTTAAATAATTTGAACTTAATTTTTTAAAAGGTGGCAACTCTTTTCGAAAAAGTAAAACGATATTGCATATCTAAAGCCCTGTAATTTGACACCTCAATTTTGAAAATCTAACGAACGATAGAAAATCGTTCGAAAATATGCGCATATAAACCACTAAGGGCCAAATTCAGTACAAAAATCTATAGTTAACTGCCGATTCTGAGTTAACTACGCACTGTGAATTCGGCCCTAAATAATGCAATTAAAAATATTTTCCTAATATTTCATTGGCGGGACAAAAATGAGCAATGAGCCGCATTCTTGTATTCGTACGAATAGAAAATTTGAAATTTTCCTTTCCTTTCCTTTGAAATTCAAATTCTCGATTCGTACGAAAACAAGAAACCTGCCTAATATATGCATTTTAACAAGAAAATAATGAAAACAATTCATTTTAAAACACACACTGAATATTTATGTATAAAATTAGTTTATAATCAAGCAGATAGTTACAATCTTGACAGTTTAATACGGTGATTCAGTTTAATATTTATTCGGGTAAAAATTATAGGTAATTTTTATGTCGAGGAATGTCGAGGAATGTCAAGTGATTGAATGATGTGAAACAAAGCAAAAATATGCAAAACTCGAATGCATTTATTGTAAAATATGCTAAAATATTAGCAATAAATATGCAAAAACATGAATTTTTTGCAAAATATGCCATTTGAAAGGACATTTAATGATTCGTAAAGATAACTTAACCGTTTCCATTCGAAGATGCCCAATAAAAAAATGCATTTGCATGAGATTTCTAGCCCTAAAGGCAGTGTCACAGGATTTGGTGCATTTGTACGTGTATGTATGTACATATGTATTTATGTACATACTAACGCGTTTTTGTCAGCACTTCATTTCATGGATTTCTATGTTTTCTTTCCATTCTTCGTCAATATTTATGCCAGCGTCTAGAATATTTACGCTGCTGCGTTAACTGTTGGTTGATTGTTGGTAAGTTGCTGCTGCACTTCTCGACGTTTCGACCCATTTTAATATTTATTCGAATTTGGTATTGCTTGTTTATTTAACCCTTCGGATATTGCTTTTCAATTTCAATGTCCACAAAGCGTAATGACACTCCTCCGCTTGGAATTGCTGCCGCCAGCGCTGATTCCGTTCTTCCATTATTATCCGCCTCCGCCATGGCAAATGAGCCTATCAACCCCAAGTAGCTTAATTCGCAAGACAATGGAAGCCAAATATACTTCGACACTGACTAAAGATAGACATCGTTATTCAAGCCAAAAAATGGGCCTGCCAACAGCAGCAGCAGCAATGAGTACAGATAAAAACGCATTTCTCCGCCCGCGCTTCGCTGGGTCGTTGACAAATTTTATTCAAATATGCCAGAATAAATACATACAATTTAGAGCCCAGCGAAAATAAATCGGAACAATGGAAGATAAATACAATTAAAGAACCTTCTGGCGGGTGCTAACAACGCAACGCCCCGCCCCGTCAGTGATGTAGAATTCGGACACCGCGGTGTGATGGGTGGCTAAGCCGGTTTGACTACGTTGCCTGGGCGATGTCGAAGGTACTTTTAAATATGCATAGAAGTATTATTTGTGTCAACGCTTTGCTATTAGTTTTCATTTTACAAATAAGCTCTTTTGCTGTTTGCTTAAGCCGAACTTATTTTCGTCAACAAAACGTAATGGAAATCTGCTTTAATCGATGCGCGGGAAAATACTTCAATTACCAAAGTACAACGGAAAAAGTTCTAACATTTTCTTGGGTAAATTATGGACTTCAAGTTCCGATATATGCGGGAAATTCAACTTGGCTTTGAGTATACATTTTTAAGCATGTATGTATGTATGTAGTTTATTGGCGTAAGTGTAAGGTTATAATTGTGAGATGTCCAGAATATCTGCTGGAAATAACAAGTTAACGGCGGACAATTGAGGCAAGTGTACTAATGTTAGATGGTTCGACTTATGTCATTTATATTGTGCAGAAAAAAGTTTTCTCTCACTTTTCAGAAATGCTTTCACACTTCGTGTAACCGAAATCACCGACCTTCTCTTGTCCGGGGCAGTCATGTCCAGTGTTGCCGCGAAATATTTTTAGTGGTAGCTAAATTCCAGCTAAAAAAGGGCTAAAAAAGAGCTAAAATCGTCGTTGTGGCTGAAAATGGTAGCTACATTTTTTTACCTACATATAAATATATAAGTATACACGCAAACATTTTCTATAAGTAATGATATAGAAAAACGATGAACTCTGGAAAGAATTAATATTTTATTCAACAAAAAACTTTTTGTTGAACACATAAAGCATATTAAGGGCCGCCAACTTATCTATTTTAAAGTATGGTTAAATCGTTAATGGATAAGATAACGGCCCAGAAACGTAAGGAACATACATAGACATATGTTTACTTGCCTTAAAGGAAAGCCGTTCGCTTTATGAGCGAAGAGTTAAATTCATGAAAATCATATAAAAAATTTTAATGTCAATGATGAATAAATTTTGAAAAGGGCTAAAAAAGGGATAGGAGCAATTTAAAATTTTTGTGGCCAAAAAAAGAATTTGGTAGCCAAATTTAGCCACCAAAGGGCTAAAACGGCAACACTGGTCATGTCGTTGGAGTAAGTGTTGTTGTTTTCTAGTTCAATATCTATGAATGCACATAGAGTTACCTCACCTCCTTTGAGAACATACTGCATTATAGTAAACAAAGAGAACACTTCTGCATTTGTGTATCTGCGTAAAGCGCCGCTCATTTATATAATCGACAAGTTAACATACAACTGAATCAGATAGCACAGTGTATCGCTAATAAGGCCATGTTTAACTTAAATTAATAAATCGTCAATATTCGAGTAATAAAAATGTTTGAAGCAAATAAAAGATGCCAACAAAACTGTGGTGTACCTACGTGCCGATGTCCGTTAAACTTCCAAATACATACATATATACACACTAGGGACTTTTCTAAGTCCGAAAATCCCGGTATTATTTGCCTAGAATCCCGGCATTTTCGGGATTTGTAATTTGCAGTGGTGGCAGTAATAGACTGCCTTATGTTGACCAGTTTTCGCTATATTTCTTTTGCTTATTTAATATTTTTTAAATATGCCTAGCTAATTATACATACGCATAACACTGTGCGACAGGCAATTTTACACACAAACAGTAAAATTGCGTTCTTAATTTTTCGCTCTGACGTCAGGATTTTTTAAAAGAACCGTGAAATTTTAAAGATATGAGTAACTCAAAAAATGCTTTAAAAAATTCAGTGCAATATACTTAAAAACCCAGTATGAGTATCAAATTAAAGAGAAAATTCTGGATAGTTAAAACAGACTACATTTTTTGGTGCGTAAGGGACGAGTAGGTATTGAAAATGCCCTTTTATTATTTTATCCTTGAATATCCTTGAAATTTTGCAATTCCTATTTTTTAAAAAATTATATGTTAAGGACTAAGTTTATTAGCTTAAAAAATATAAAATAGATTTAAGGGGCATTCCTATTCGTCCTTGTGAACCCAAAAAATCCTACAGAATTCTTTTTTTCATTTGGCGCTCATATTTTTTTTACATTGCACTGAATTTTTTAAATAATTTTTAGAGGTAATCATATCTTTGAAATTATAAAGTATGTTTAAAAGAATC
Source organism: Rhagoletis zephyria (assembly GCF_001687245.7). Classification (NCBI taxonomy): domain Eukaryota; kingdom Metazoa; phylum Arthropoda; class Insecta; order Diptera; family Tephritidae; genus Rhagoletis; species Rhagoletis zephyria. The sequence continues at coordinate 5,471 of NW_016174834.1, forward strand.
ATGACGTCAGAGAAATGCCCATTTATATGCATTTAATTATATTAATTATGAGGTAGACTTTTATAAAGAATTTAAATAATGAATATACAAAAGGAATATAGATAAAACTGGTCGAAATAAGGCGCTTCTATAATTTAATTATGAAATTCTTTTAACCAGAAAATAAATTTTTTGACTTCTTTTTTTTAAATTATTTTATCATATAAGTACATGCTAAAGATTATTAAATGCATATAGATTTAATTACTGTCTTTCGTTTTGTTACTTATGAAATAATTTTTACTTTAAATAAACAAGTACGTTCTAAACCCATTTACTTATTATTTATTATATGATAGGAGAGCTTCTCAAATCATAGTGATGCAATTATTTCGATTTAAGTTGTTGAAAAATAATAAATATCTAACTGTCGGGGCTGATCCCGGGATCCCGGGATTGAACCAACGACATCCCGAAAATCCCGGGATCGTAAAAATTTTAAAAATGAACATCCCTAATACCCACATACATACCTTTTTAATGTATGAATTGTATTCCATTTCAACTACGGATTTCAAGTAGTTCCCAGAGGACTCACTGCTATGGCTTTGTGTTGTTGCATTACAGCATCCGTTTAACCATTGATTGAGCGGGATACGCGCAAAGGAGTGGGCAACCATGCACCCGTCACTGCCTGGTCAAATTAATTGCTCATCCTGCACGGCTCGTTTGAGCGCTTGGCCGTTGAATATTTTTCCCCACTTCACTAATTATCTGCATTGCAAACGTATGGGCATCTCCAACACGATTGCCGCCTATTGCTGGGTCGAGTTAATAAACGTACCCTTCCGGGATTGATAAGGGACTGTTCCGTTTTGTAATGCTACTACTTTCCATTGAATTAAAAAAAAATAAAATCTTTTATACGACGAATTTGTTTATCAGCTGATGTGCTAGTAATGCAAAGATAAAGCTGCAAACGCGTTTTTGCTGCCACTTCGATTTCGATTTGATCACCGTAGCTTTGTTGGTCGAATGTTCCAACCACTCTTTTTTTTGCCCTGACCAAGTTGTTTTACACAGGGTCTAGATGAGAGGTGTATTAACCGGCAACGTCATCAGCGCGAACATCTTTGATGAGGCAGCAACTGCAACAATTTGGAATTTCAATTAAGCGTTTCCGTTGTCATCCGGTGAAAGGTGAGTGGTAGATGCGGAGCGATGAATGGATAAAAGAGTCGGAGTAGACTAGCATAAATATTTACGAGTATGTTGTGAACACTTCGATTCACATACATACATACATGCATAAATATACACATATCCATATTGGTATTGGCGGTGTGGTTATGTTCATGCGCGGGAATAAATTCAGTATGCCATTTTATGCAGCATACTCCGTTACTTTTCCGCATCCGCAGACGAATTAAAAAGTAAATTCGAGTTGATTCGATTCTGTTCAGCGCAAATTCGAGTTTGATGCTGGCAGCGCACATAACCCTTCACTGAACGCCTATTCTATGTCCGCTCCCCCACTCTCACACACTCATTCAACCACATTCACTTGTCGATTTGCAAATGAAGTTGACAATTTGTTGACGTTGTCGCTACATTTCAACTTAATTCGCTCCTGTTCAACGCGGCTTCATCAAGTTAACCACTGTCCGTTCACTGTTGACAGTTCGCTGTAACCCGCGTCGCCTGCTCATTTGGCGCAGTTGCAGCGTCCATCCAATAAAGACCTCAACCATCCGAGCGGACAACATGGCATCGGCAGCACAGCTCATTCCGTTGCTCCGGTGGCAAAATGTTTTGGATCATATTTCCTTTGGCGCTGCAGGCAGGTGACGTCGCTCGGCGGCTTTCATTCCGATCAACGCTTTGCTGTCGCATTTACTGTCAGTGCCACTTCTAATCATTTGCATTAGTACCTTTTTTGAATTAATTTAGTTCGGCAGCCACAAAGAGAGCCAGCGGCACTGGCAGCAAAGGTTTCAGTTGCTGCACTAATTCGAAGTCAATTGGCACTAATTTATGGCCGTGCACATGTGGTCACCACTACACTAACATAAACGAACGAGCACAGGCGCGAGCAGGGCACAAACTTCGGCAGACGGACTGGCCAAAATGGCACCGGAAAAGCATGATTCAATGGCTCTAGCAGTTTGAATTTGATTTTTCCAAATTAAACACTCCAATTGGTCCACTTAATTGGTAATATTAGCTAGTAGAATGACTGGGGTTAACGCGATTATTACGCCGCTTTGAAATGCAAACAAAATTGACTTTTGTACAGAAACGCATTTCGCTAATAGTTAAATTGGAGTATATATGTACATACATACCTACATACATACAAGCGTGGCCGAAAATCCGCATTTTTAGAATGTGGATTGGTAATAGCAAGAAAATGGTGCATTATGCTCTAAAAAAAATCTGTGTGGAAGATTAAAATTTTTAGTCAATATCTCAGGCTTGCCCAAGTCCATCAAAATTCAAGCTGTAAAAAAATGTTTCTTAGCTCTTCTCTACAAAAAAGTCCATATACCAAATTATGTAGGACTAATACTTTCGAAGAAAATTGCAATTTTAGTAAAAAATTTTGTTAGTTAATTAATTTATTAATTTTTATTTTTTGAGCACATTGAACTTTGATGGACTTGGGCGAGACTAAGATATTGACCACCAAAAATTTTCATCTTAAACACATATTTTTTTAGAGCATAATGAACCATATTTTGCTATTACCAATCAAAATTCCAAAAAAGCGGATATTTGGCCCACGCTAATATACTCGTATATGTACATATGTAAATTTTTGTGAATTCGATTTAGCATTAATATGACGCTGGATGAATGCTGGATGCATATGGCACGCTGTCAGCCGGTCAGTCTGAAGAGCTCCGGTACTGGTCCGATATTCAAAGTAATCCTGTCACGATTGGAACTAATGAAGCACTCTATTCTGGCGGATCCTTGGGGCGGATCTTGAAAGAAACAACGCAAAGGGTTTTACGGTTTAATTTAACAATTAGAAAATGTATTTTTTTCTTTATAGCATATGTAAAATTTTTCAAGTGCTAGAAGTACTTTCGTGTTAGAAGTACTGCCACACGTTTAAGTAATCTCAGTGTTCTTGACCAATACTTCAACTGCTAGTTGGCACGGGTTATCATGGTTCTAAGGTAATAAAACTTTCTACATATATAAGTAAGTTAGATGCAGGAGCCAAAACACTTCCGATACTCTCTAAAATTCTGGACGCACTAATGTGCATTTACGAATGAATAACTGCACAAATATACATACACCTCTAGCCAACTAAACATAAATACATATGTGTTTGTGTACCTGTTATTATTATTACCTTCCCAATTCTGTTAGTGACAAAGTTTTTCGATCTTTTTCGAGGCGACGCGAAGTCGTCTCCAACAGAACTACTTAATCGACCGCCGCTTCCACCCAGCGCTTCTCTCCTTCCTTCTGTCGCTATCGTCTCTCCTACTATTCTCACAGCTGTTCGGCTTCCTGTTGCTGTAATTGAAGACAATATTTTCCTTACTGCATGCGATACAAGTTTATAGCTACATACGTGCATATGTATGTATGTACATACCCTGTGGGAAAATATCTAGTTCTGAACTGGTGCATTTAGACCCAGCACTGGCTCGCGATAAATCACTTTTGTATGCACTGGCGAATTTAACATGGCGATGTCCTAGAAAGTGCCAATTGCCTCCCGCTGCTCCCCGATAGTTCCGAACAAGTTCTAAATTCGTCAGCATAGATATAGATTTTTAATGGAAAAAGTGAAATAAAACAGTTTATTAAAAGTACAACATTTTGCCAATTTTGAACTGGGTTGGGATGCAGTTACTATCGGACTGGTTCGTTTTTGGCGATAAATATCTAGTACGGAGCAAGAAATTTGATTCACTGATTCGCGGGTGCGCTGCAGGGTATGTACATATGTATGCCCACGTGTGTGTTTGTTTGCATAAAAGTGCATTGCTGGCACTTTCCTATCGATTCTGCAGACTTTTTTTAGAGGAGCGTCGGAAATTCGTGTCAGTGTCCGCAGGTTTTTCCAACTTATTTTTCATTGCTTTCTTTGTTATTAACCACCCACTCACCACTACTTGTTGTCCGCTTCGTTCGTAAGGAATGTTGCATAATACCAGTGGCGGGCCCAGGAGGGGGCACTTACAAAATGCGCAATTATTGACCGTATCTGCGTCCGCATTATTGTGCAATGATTGATTAATTTCGTTATTTTTCTGAAAAATTCTATTTTTATCATATAATTATAATACACTGGTGAAAAGTGCCTATCAGTTCTTCGAATTCACTGAACTTTCAAAATTTTGAAATTACTTAATTTTCAATTTTTCCTTTTTTTGTATTTTCGAATTGNTTATGAAATTATTAAATTTCTTGAGATTTCTTATTTTTTAAGATAATTCCCAAGATTTTAAAAACTATCGAAATCTGGGAGATTCTAGAAATTTTGGTAAAATGATAATATTTTGAAATGTACAAAATTATTGAGATTTTAGAAATTGTTATATTTTCCAAAATTTTGAGAATTTTATTTATTCTGAAATCCATCCTAAAATGTAAAGATGTGAAACATTACATATTGTCGAAAAATTCTCATGTTCATGGTACTTGCGTATAAAACCTAGAAAATTCTTAGAATTCTAAAATATATTAACAATTTTGAAAAATTCCAAAAGTTTTCCACTTTTCTGAACATTTATTTTGTGCCTTGTCTACTTCAGTACATACTATTTTAGTATGTTATTCACGGTATATGTTGAAAAAATATTACCCCTCCCAAGAATTGCTGCCGGGTCCGCCCCTGATAACACAAAAGCTGCAACAACAGTATAAACAGCAGTGCTGCAAAACGCTGCAAAGAAAATGTTACAGAGACGACATTGTCTTCCTCTAGAATTAAATTTCAAAATTTATGCACATTTTTTGACAACAATTAGCGTAACAAAGATTCTAAGAAAAACAACAATACAACACAAACAAGATGGGCAAATATCAGGAATGGGGCGGCTTGGGGACGTGAGTGAGTTATGCATTTCCGAAGCATGGTTGCCACTCGCCAACATTTTTTT
>NW_016174836.1:0-10576 GCF_001687245.7 Rhagoletis zephyria
AAAGTTTTGGAAATACAAATTAAATATTTTTATCGAAACTAAAACAAAAAACCATGATTTAGAAAAATATTAGTTTTGAGGAAAGCAATAAATTTTTTAAAACATTTTCGTTTGGAAAAATTTTTAGAAAAAAAGAAACATTAAGAAACATTAGGGGGAAAAAATTAAACAAAAAACGTTTTTAAACGAGTTTTTGGGGAAAAAAACAATTTTTTGTGAAATTTGGTTTTCTGTAAATTATTTTTCTGTAAGAATATTTGTTTGTGAAAAACTTTATTTAAAAAAAATAGTTTGACCAAAAGCAGAAATAATTATTCAAACAGAAACAAAATTTGTCGTAAAGCAAATTTTGATGGAAACAATTGTGTGGAAATTGAATTGTCTTCCTTTTTTTAAATTTTTTCCAATAAAATAATATTTTAAAGAAACAAATTTTTTGAAAAAAAAATTTACTGCTTACAAATTTTAAGGAAATTAAGTTGTAAAAAATAACTTTTTTCTTATGTTTTCTTAAAAAAAAAACTTGTTTTTTCAACGACCTCATGAAACAAGACACTTTTTAATTGTAGGCTTATAATCTCGAAAGGGCTAACTAAATTAGAGCGCACTCAAGGCCCTGATTGCATACTTAATGTTCAAGGATCTATGTTATGTTGTGGTTAAGAGCTTACATTTCCTAAAAATTTGCAATTATTTCCCTCTGCTCTCTCTATGGTCATTATTTGGTAAATTAGATTTTTATAAATTTTTTTTTAAGAAATAGTTACATACTCTCTATAGACTATGAAAACTTTTCCAAAACTTTTGGCTTTTAATTAGTTTTTGCAACCATTTTGTACATAATTCACGCAAATTCCTTGTGCTCCTACGAGCAATTGAAAACCTAACAAAGGCTGTACATAAATCACCGCGGCCTAGGGGAATTCTCAATCAAAATTTATTGGTGCGTGTCAGTGGAGGCGTATGAGCGACATTTGTCTTCATAAACGCCATACCACCACGAAAAAGCGCAAACAGATTGATGCAGAACACCAATTGCACGCCTCTTCGTTGTGTGTTTACATGTGTATCTACATACATACATATCAGTAAATGCATACGCGGTGATTTTTTGCGCTAACACAAAAACAGCGGAGTTAACTGGTGACACACTGACGCCTGAAGCTAAACTGATTTATAGCGGTTTAACAGAACTATAACAACACTGAAAAGAAATTGCATTAAAATATTCCGCAAGTAAAACGCACACAAACACAAACACAAACAATACAAAATTGTGCAATAAGGATGCACACGCTTCAATGGTAAGCGCGTGCACAGCAGCCAAATGAATATTCAGTTAGCCTTGCGTTTGGCGTGGGTGGTGGCAGAAGGTGTGCGGCTAGCAGCAAGTCATCAAAAACAAAATCAGTGCACACGCGCGCATAAGTAGCAACAAAGCAAAAAATAAAAAATAAGGAGCAACAACGAATGACTTCAAAACTCAAAACAGCAAACCAGCAAAACGAAAAAACGGCAAAACAACAGCAACTTCTGCTGCCTGCTATCACACTCACACATCCACACATACACACATGCATACAAATAAACATATGGTTTACTGCCAAAGTCAGAGTTTTCATGAAAGCTCACATTTCACAGCTTGTCAGAGTGTTGGCTGTGATTGCTGCATTGCTACATACATATATATATACGTAACTACCGTCGGCAATAGCGGCGACTTGCCTGCTGCATGACAGCGCCACTTATGCAATTTTCTCGCGGAAGGAATAGCATTTTCATTCCGCCATACATACGTCGCAGCTCATTGTTCACTCGTCTGTTGTTGATTTGCTAGCTCACGCAAATGCGCAAAAAATTACTTTAAAAATCAACAAAAATATTTGCAAAGCAAATGACAAAGAGCAAAAAAATAAAAGGTTGAAGCTGATTAAGTACATAAGCTTAAGGGGGAAGGAGATACAAAAAAAAACAAGGTTGGCGACATTTCACGATAGTTGTGTACATATGTATGTTTATTAAAATGTCGTTGATGCACTTCTGTATAGTAAAACACACAAACAAACGACAGTCAATAAGTCAACACTACAATAAAAACTTAATTAAAATCTCACAAGGAGTTGTGCATGAATGAAGCAAGCTGAAAAAAACAAAGCCGGAGCAGAGTGGAGCAAATGCAAGAATAATTGCAGAAAACAAGCAAAGCACTTACTTAGACGAGCGAAAAGGCGGCAAAGAAAAAATTAAATAAAAAAAAGCACTTTTGCAACACTATTAATAACAGTTGTTAGCAGCTTGTGCAACATTTGTTTAGCCTGTACGTGCGGCCCGAGACGACTGCAACAGAAATGCGAAAATAATGCTCGTTATTGAAATAAATAAGTGCTGGGGAAGCAAAAAAGCATAGCTTGCTTTTTCAAAACAGGCACAATGCGTAATAAGTCGCTGGCTAATTAGCTTGGTAGCGGATTTAGTGAAGCTCTTCTTACTGCAATTTTTAGCAACATTTTCTATCAATTTAAACCACGTTTATAAATTTTCCATAAAAAAATCGAAAAAAAAGTGTAGAAAAATCCAGAAATCGCGAGAAAATCTTAAAGAGTTTCGAAAAATGACGAAAAATTCCGAAAGAAGTTGCCGAAAAATCCTGAAAATGTTTCAGAAAAATATCTATCATTTACTACTTCAAAAAAAAACGAGTAGTTTGGTCTTTTATTACGGTATTGAAAAAAGTCGCTAATAACCGAAATAAAAGAAGATAAGTCCCGACAAGTAGCGAAAAATTTCAAACCAATCTTTTAAGATGCCCGAAAAATGTTTGGAAAGTACCCAAAAAATCACGAAAAAGGTACAAGAAAATCCCGAAACTCAAAAAAATTATAAATTCTTTTTTCTTTTACAAATTAGGTTTTAAAAACATTTAGTTAAACGCAACAGTAAGAAAAAATCCGCATCACCCAAAGTAAGAGTATCTAAAAATTTCCGAAAAATCCCGAACCAAACTGGAAATACCAAAAAACGGACAGATGAATGTACGAAACGTCGCAGAAAAATCCCGCAAAGTCCGAAAAAAAGCATTGAAAGCGCCGAAAAATTTACAAAACACCCCGAAATACCGAAAATGTCCCGAAAAAGCTCCACTAAATTCCCGATAAAATCTCGGCGCTCTCAAAAAAAAAAAATATCGATTAATATGTTCTCTAAAAATATCTCTTAAATTTGGCATTTTACTTTTGCTATAAAAAGTAGAATCAAAAGTTCTTTAAAAATCGCGAAAGGTCCCAAAAACAGGTGTAAGTTTCCGAAAGATTTACGAAAAATACCGAAAGTTCTGAAAAAGAACCAATATAATTTCGATAAAATCTTGATGATTTAAAAACTGTATTGATTATCTACTTTACCTTCTCTACAAATATCTTCATGTTTTCAAAGGAAACCCGAAAAGAGCTAGAAAAACGAGCAAAATGCGAAAAGTAACCAAAAATTTCAAGAAATCGCAAAAAATTAAAAAAAAAAATTAGAAAATTTTAGCAAAAATACTGAAAGGGCCCCAAAAAGGTTAATATATTCAAAAAATTTAACGACAAATATCGAAGAAACCAAAGGTGGAGTAAAACAAGAAAAGGTATGAAAAATTCCGAAAGCTTCTGAAAAAATTTTACAGAATCAGAAATTTTACGAAAGATACTGAAGAAGTCCAGAAAATCTTAATAAAATCTCGAAGCTCCAAACAAAAATATTGATTATTTTCCACATACTTCTTTTTTTTCTTCTTCGTCTTCTTTTTTGTGCCTCTATTTTCGATTCTTTTCGTGACAGTCTCAAGAGTTTTTGACCTTTAATATTTTTTTTTTACTTGCCCATATTTTTAAATGCACCTTTTTGGGCGTTCATATTAGCCTGGGTGCAGAGTTATAAGAGACATGGGTGCAACGAACACCTCACCCCTAAGTTCTGACAAAAACAAATCAAAATCGCCTTTCAAAAAAATTTTTAACTCAGCGATGTATAGCCACGTGTTATTTTTTTATTTATTTATTTTTTTGGTACGGTCTAATGTGCATATCTATATCATTTCATTTACTTTATACATTCATATTATGTATATCATTTCTTCTTCATTTCAAACATCATTAAAAGCTCTTTATATTACTTTCCTTGCCATAAGCAGTTGCTATCAAATTTTCATTTTAAATTTTACCTTCAATCCATATACTACTTGTACAATTGCAACTTTTCTTTATATTCCACCCACTCAGACGCTAGCGAGCTGTCACCGCGTCGACTTAATGCGAAACAAATGTGCGATTTTCCGTGTCATTTTCTACAAAATTGCTACTTTTATTGCCACAGTCGCGCAACAGCGTAGTATAATAGCAATGAGAATGTGGGTAATTTTGTTTTTCTTACTATTATTTGGTTTCTTATCAATTCCTTGCGCATGCAACCAGCCACCCACCCTTTGCCATGGGCCACTACAAAGCAAACTAAAAATGCAAAACACATTATGCGCGACTTTTGATCAAGTTGGTTGGCTGCGTGCAGCAGCTGGCTGAAGTCACTTGACTGGCAAACTGAGTAACTGACTAACTGTCACAATACGTGGCTGACTAAGTGACAAGCTGTCACAATTGCGATGAAAGTACGCGCAAACAGCTGCTGTTGCAATGAAGTTGGAAAGGAAACCCAACTCGGCTTTGTTTGTCGTTTTCGCTTGCAAGGCACACGCTCGCTGCACCTCACTAAAGCATTATTTGCTGCTCACAAACATGCGAGCTATAGCTGCAGTTGGGGGCGGCGGATATGATGTTGTGTGCGTGTGCACCGTTGCTTCAGTTTGCTTTGTAGGAGCATGTGCATGTTGCATAGCCACGCATTCGAGGCAGTCATTTAGATATATATTAGTATGTAGTTGGAAGACTCATACTAGGTGGTCCAAAAACAGTAAACAGTGCTCTCACCCCCTAGAGTTGTTCTATATGGAAACAAGTATACCTATTTTTTTTGTTTTTGATATCAAAAAATGTTTAGAGCTCGCTCAAAGCCTCAAAGTTTTCCATGTATTTTTATATAAATATAAATATATCATAGAAATTCGGTATAGAATTCTTGAAAATCAATTTTTCGATCGGATCGAATTTTTTATTTAACCATTCTTTAATACCTACGATTTTGTTGTTGTTGTAGGCTAGTCGATCGAATATTTTCGTGTGCAAGAAAACCACTTTTTTCTTCACGTTTTTCCCAACGTTTCGCTAATCACCTTAGCATCTTCAGGGGCGAATCTTTATCTACATAGACATCAACAAGAAACAAATATTGATATATGTATACATACTTACAAAAATTAGGTTAAGTATTTAAAAAACAACCCATTGCATTTTTTGGGATTTTTGGCGGACCTATAAATTATAGTTGCGATGAAAAAGTGTTTAAATAAACAATAGAGTATTATTATTGGAAATCTCCTGCAGATAAACAGAGTTTTTAACTATACCATAACCATTTCTACGAAAAGTTGTTTTTTTCCCCTATATAAAATACAAATAAAAATTTAAATATTTTTTTATTTTTTTGGTTTAGAACAATCCTAGGGGGTGAGAGCATAAAAAAATTCCGACTTTACTTTTTCCACATGCATTTTTGGACCACCCTACTATACACAAATGCAAATACATTTACTTGTACTTCCACTTCAAGTGTAGGTAGTCCTTGCATGCCTCGAACTTGCCAATTGTTTTGTTGCAGTCCGCCTGCAAGCATTCACTCAGCAGCTGCGTAGCTTATTCGCAAAGACAATTGTTATAGAGCAACTGCATTTGTAAGCGTCACACATGCCTAACAAATGCATATGTATGTGTAGCCTTGCAGTCACAAAAGTCAGCACTAACGTTTAAAATAAGATTGTCGGCTGCTTTGCAATTCTTAATCAATCTTTCTTTGTTCTCAATTTTACCAAAATTACTTTTAAATCCTTTCTAGTTGTTTGTTTACTGCGGATACCTTAGCACAAAGTTCAATAAAGCCTTACAAAAGAAAATTACACAAATGCAGTTTTATTTCATTTCTACGGGCAACAATTCTGAGGCTGACAGAACTTTTTTTTTACTATGTCGGCTAAGTAGCTCATCATGTCATCTTCTGCCTGCATTATCACTCACCAATTTTCTCATCATCACCAATTTGTGCGAACTTCAGTAAATTTGATCGTAATTTTTCTGATTATCAATATTCATCATTTTCTTTGACCTTCTTCTTTTTCCACAGCTTTAGGTTGTCCGCATTTAATCATCATTTAAGTGAAAATGAAAATGAATATTTAGCATGAAGTAGTAGAGTTGATTGCAAACAAAGTGCACGGAAAGTTTATTTCGCATTGTCCTGTACCGAAGTGGCATTTTCGAGTAATTTTAAATATTACAGTAGCTTCACACTTTATTAACACCAATGTTCTTACTCATTATTTTCTCATTTGCAGTAAGCGCATACATATTTCCATACATATGTACATTAGAGAGGACAAACTTTTTTGACTAAATATGCGCGTATAACATTGGAGGATTGTAAGTGTAATTCTAAAGACCGAATCACACGATTGCCGCAATACATCAATTATTACCTTAATTCGTGGCCCAACCGTGATTTCACAATAAATTTTCGCTTGCGGCAATCGAGGCCAATATTGTGGTCATTGTGCCCATTCAAACATAAACCGAGTGGAACAAGAATTGTATGAAATGAGGCAATCGTGTGACTGCGCAGAATTTGATTAGGTAAATTTCTTTATTATAAGCCAATAAAGCAATGTGCCACATTGGTTCATTTGCGGCAATCGTGTGATTGCAGCTTAAGCAAATTTGCAAAGAATCCGTGGATCTAAAATCAATTTGAAGATCGCCAAATTCTCAAAATAAATTTCGAAGAAAATGCGAAAATTTTTATTGCTGCGCCCTCTGGTGGAGGTTTTAAGAAAAACCCCTTACAGCATGCTTTTAAACAAAACTTAAGCACTTCTTTACGACACTACAGCAAAATGCTAAGAGAGCTATTTTCGCAATTTGGCAAACTCCAAATTGATTTTAGACCCATGGTTTATTCCACAGATTTTGCTTAGAATTACCCGTTGCATCTTTCTGTGCTATACACGCATAGTCGAAAAAATCTCCCTTATTATTTCTGGCTTGAAATAAAGTAAAATTGAAAATTCAGGAAAAATTCCAAATAATCTCCAAATATTTTGAAGATTACCGAAAATCCCGGAAGATACTAAGAGAAAAAGACGAATTCAAAAAGAAAAGCCACGAAAAGACCCGAAAGTTTCTGAAAAATTCCGAAATTTTTGCGAAAAATGCTGGAAGTACTAAAAAACTTACTTAAAAGGTCTAAGAATTTCCTTAAAAACCTAGAAGCTCTTAAAAAATTTTCGATTATTTTCTACTTTTCTGTTTATCTGTGTATTGAAAAATTTTCGAAACATCCAAAAANATGAATATATAGCAAATTTCGGCTTTTGTTTCTGTTTTGAAAAAATTAAAAAAAAAATATGAAAACTCTTGAAATTCACATTTAAAAAAATTTCGAAGAAACCATAAATACCAAAAAAAAACGAATTAAGCAAAAAAAAGTGCTTAAAAGTCCGGAGGTTTTGAAACTTTCTGAAATTGTTACAAATAATGCCTAAAATGCTTCGAAGCAATTTCGAAAATTACTGAAAACTACCGGAAAAATCGTGAATTAGTTCCCGAAAAAGCCTAATAATATCGAAGATATCAAAAAAAAAAAATATATAAGTCGCTTATTTTCTTCTTCCCTCATTGTCCAAAGCACTACAATGAGATTTTATAAATTGCTATGCCGAAATTGGATCTCAAAAAAATCTCTAGATAATAAGCATAGGAATGTCACTTGTCCCACATCCCCCTTATTTCGTAATGTACCGCTTAGGCCCTTTTTTAAAGTCAATTTAATAATTTATCGGATTTTTAAATACAAATTTTTTCCTCAGAATTTTCCTTGAGAAAATGGCCTTTAAACTTGCAACGTGCATATGTATATATACATTACCCCAGCTGCCGACTTCGCCCACGATGATCACCAAGATCCCTTTCCAAGTTGCAGGACAACCAGTGATCGGAAGTTATATTCTTCATTGTGTTTAGGAGATGAGGCGTGACTTCGTTTCCAAATACCCTTTTGGTCAGCTGATTAAGTTAAGTGATATTTTGACAAAGTTTTGGATGTTTCTCTTTTAACTATTTAATGTTTATAATTTTTGTACAATAGTTTGGTAAATTACATAACCAGCACCACACAAAAACTCTAAACTTGTCTTGTAGCCCACTAACTCTTTTAATTATTAAATGTTTATAATTTTTGTATAAAAGTTTGGCAAATTGCATAACCAGCACCACACAAAAACTTTAAACATTTTAATAAAAAATTTTAGAAAAAATTTAGGTATGTAGCTTTGTAGCCTATTAAATTGAAGTACGTTAAAGTGCAAATTTAAGGACGCTAGAAAATCACGTTGATTTTTAATAATTTTTTGTTGGCTGACGCTGTTGAGCATAGAATGAAATATTAAAATTCAACGCGATTTTTTAGCGATTTAAAATTGGCACTTTTAAAAAGTATACAATTTTTGGGTGTAATTGCTAAAGTATGTTGAATTTTTATAATTTTTGTAAGAATTTGAAATTAGGAGTTATGTGGTGCTGTTTATGTAATGAGCTGAACTTTTATTTAAAAAATTATAAACATTAAATAAACAAAAGAAATTAATCAGCTGACTACAAGTTTATGTTTTAACAAGGTTTGTCACGTAAGGTAAGAGGTAAGGTAAGGACTAAACCCTTTCGAGACCGTAAGCCTATAATTAAAAATTGTCTTTGTTCTTGAGTAAAAAGTTATTTTTTACAAGTCAATTTCCTCAAAATTTGTAAGCACTAAATTATATTCAAAAACCTTTTGTTACTAAAAAATTTTTATTTTCTGACCAAAAAAAAAATTCTAAAAATAAGGAACAAAATTCAATATCCACAAAATTCTTTCCAATAAACTTTTGCTTTTCTGTAAAGTTGTTTCTGTTTGAGTAATGTCAAAATATTTTTTTTTTCTAAATAAATTTTTTCCTAAGCAAGTATTCTTACAAAAAGATAATTTTAAATAAAAAAGTTTCACAAAAAATTTTTCTTTCCCTTAAATTTTGTTTTAAAAAGTATTTTTTTTTTTAAGAATTTTTTCCTTAAAGTTTGTTTTTTAATGTTTCTTTTCTAAAAGATTTTCAATACGAAAATATTTTCAAAAATTTATCGTTTTCCTTAACTCATATTTCTTCAAAAACCAATATTTTCTAATTCATGGTAATTTTTAGTTTAGTTTTGATAAAAATATTTAATTTTTACTTCCAAAATTTTATCATAATAATACCTAAATAAAAATGGGACACATTATAAAAACAGAAATTGTTTTCCTATGAGCCGAGAAACTCTTTGGGAAGCATGTTTCCCTTGGTCTATAAAGGGTTAACATGGCGTTCACCTGCAACATTCTTACATCAATCACAAGCTATCATAGCTTATTGAGTGATCCCTTTAATTTCTTCTTATTCGCCAAACTCGGCTCACGAATTTTAGGTTTCAGCAATCTTAAGTACTTATCCATATGTGCCCTAATAATATTGAGAATGGGAATTGGGTCGTAGATTATGGGTACTTACGATGAAACGTAATTCATGTTTGTATACAATCACCTTCCCCCTTGTTAAAAATTCTCTAGTTTCATTTCCACGGAAATATAAGAAGCATAACCGATTTTTATTGAAATTACAATAAGCCAGTAATCTTTATCATTTATGTATAGGAGAAATTAGTTTAGACATCCTAATCTCACTCGAGCCGGGAAAGCTAACTGAAATGCAATAAGCAATTAGAAACAAGCAGGAAAAATTTCTACCGAAAAGCGACAACAACAAGTGTTGAATAAATCCAAAAAGGCAGAACTATAAAGGAAATACTGTCTACTGTGCTTCCTGTATTCGCATTTTATTCGATTTTTAATACATAGACTCGTTTTTTTCTTTGCGTTGACAATAATAAAAACTGATTATTTTTGATGTTTTTATGGATATCTGATTACGCGAGCTGCTGACTTCCTTGAATCTTTATTAATTTCCTTTTCCTTTTTCGGTTTCGTTTACGTTTATTTCATTTTGTGGACCATTAAGTAAAAGGAAACCCCACGAAAAACGCAAGCTGAATTGAGCGGCAGGCAGACAAATATGTAAATATGTATAAATGAGAAGTAATAATAATGATAATGTAAAAAACAACAATGAAGATATTTCAAATCATAGCTTTGCACTCAAAAAATTTAAATAAAATCTTTTCTTAAGCTTTTATTATTCTTGCTGATGTTGCAAGTAAGAAAGTGGAGGATTTAGCTCTTTCTTTAGTTGAAGTAGCGTTGAAATCACTTTTGAACTCGCCTACACAGTAATCAATGAATTGGACGTCAACCGGTCAGATAGACCGCTTGAGAATATGCTTAACTGACCGAAGGGAGGGCAGCCATTTCT
>NW_016174837.1:0-3983 GCF_001687245.7 Rhagoletis zephyria
TATTTGCAGTTTAAAGTTTCATTTGGTAGTTTTGTGAGTTTTTTTTCGGAGCGAACGAATTTGTGAAATTGTAAAATGGTAAAGTGTCACAGCAAAAGTTATGATATGTAGCAATGTTTTGTATTGGGAATGCATAACAAAGTTAGCGAGCACAAGCGCGTCCCGGTATATAATATAAGTAGGCCGTCTTAAGTGCCTTCTATAAGGGCTTTTTCTATTTACAATTTACGCGAATGTGTAATTTTATAATATTTAACATTATAAATGAGATTAAATATGCATTTTCGATTGCAATAAAACATATTTCATTTTGAAAGTTTATAAATAAATACCTTAAGAAAGTATGATTTTTATGAATGAAAGAAGCAGCTTTATAAGGACTCCAAAAGGCCTTCTGAAATAGGACTTCGATTTGCGCCATCCATACAAAAAAGAAAGGAGAAAATAATGCAGAGTAGAAGGTCTCTTGACAATCATGACGGGCTCTTGAAAGGGATTTTAGCTCCTGAAATTATCTACTGGGGTATACTTTTAGTTGCTTAGCTCACTAGAGATTATTTACGGCTATTAAGGAAACTTTCATATTGGCTTACTTAGAGTTAGAGTTTTTATTTTTATAGACAAAATTGCAATTTTTTCTGCGGAAGGTGCATTTGCCGTAAATTTTTTAAACTTGAAAAGGCTCGAATATTGTTTCCAATGGCGATGTTGTTTTCCTAGCGTATTTCTAACCTAAAATTTATTTTACAGACACTGATGCCAATTCATCATGGCACCACTACTATGCACATTCCGCATAAATGATTTGAGGATATGGTTATCTCTCACAGATTGTATGATTTAATTCCGCTAGACTTTTTCTTGTGGGTTTTTCTAAAGACGTATGTAGGTCTATGCCAATAAGCCGAAATAGACCGATAAGATAAATAAATCGTTAAAGGTAATAACCGTAAATCAGCTTTTTTAGAATTTTGATTGGTAATAGCAACAATATGGTTCATTATGCTCCAAATACAATCTGTGCGCAAGATGACAATTTTGTGTCAACCTTACTATTATACTTAGTACATACATATGTAGGTATATCAAAAAACTATTGCTCCGAAATTTTTAAGTAGTTCAGTACAAAATCAGCATTTTTTGGTAAATAGGCCTAGAAGCTCTTTGGCGATAAATCAATTTTTGCCGACTTAAAAAAAAGCTTAAAACGAAAAATAAGATTGTGGAAACCGGTTTGAAAAATTAAATAAGTTTAATCCACCCTTTGGGTATATCCCTAATCAAATCCTTTAATAAATTTCCATATGAGCAACATCTTGCCTACTCGTTAGCCTTACAATACGCAGTGTAATGCAACATGGCACAAATACATACCTACTTATGTAAGTATATTTGTATGTATTTTTTTTTTATATAAATATACTCACAACTCTTCCAGCCATTTTTTTATTGGTGCTCGAATGAAAGATGTTCAATATATGTATTCGCTCATGCAGTGTAAGTGTGTTTATGACATTGCATGGTGTGGCAAATGTTGTAATGCGCATGTAGTCTTATTTAGCAGATATGGAGTGTAAAGTACATAGATTTATTTCTTACCACACATTCCGGCTCATGGTCATAAGTATAATTGGCATAGAGGCGTGTGGGGCAATCGGCCCACGGCAAAGGTGACTCAAAACTATGCAACAAGTATATGAGGCACCAGGCAATTATGGTATTATAATACAAAGCCACTATATAGCTGACAACTGCGGATGAAATGCCAATGCCGCCTAAATAGGGCGAGACCTGTAAGAGAATGGGTTAAAATATTTAATTATTAAATATACATATGTATGTATGCTACCCCTTATTGTTATTTTTCTTAGTTACCTGACTCCACACACCAATCGCACCTTTGCGCAGTCGTTGGCCTACAGCCAATTCTAGATAGAATATCGGCAATCCCTGTATGCACAACATTATGAAATAGGGCACAAGAAAGGCACCACCGCCATTTTTTTGCGCCAAATAGGGAAAACGCCAGACATTACCCAGGCCAACGGCATAGCTTAAAGATGGAAATTTTGTTTTTTAGTCAAAAAAAATTTATTTTTTTTTAGCACCCTTGTCATAGCATTTCACTTACCCTATAGTAGCTAGCAGAAACATGATTTTATTGTCCCAACTTTCGCGCTCATCACCCTCCTTTCCACCCTCGACAATGTCCTCTTCAGCTGCTTCAACTGTGGCCGAAACTGCCGCTGCCAATTCAGCTTTTGATTTACTGGTACTCGCCTCTGCACCGAAACCGTCCGGTTCCAATTCGGTCGATTCATCAAAAGCATCACCCAGAAATGCTTGATTGGTTGCACCATACATAGGTGGCTGATGATGGTGGGGGTGATGATGATGTGTCCCACTGCCATGGTGTTCTTTGGGTACAAGACGACCACGCATTTCCTTTAAAGAAAAAGAATTTGCAAAACAAAAAACCAGATGAAAGGTAGTTACATTAATGTTTTTTGGCACAAATGAAATGAAGAAGTTTATTTTAAAATGATGGCGCTTTTTTTTCATGATGCTACATAATTGTGTATGTATTTGTTTAAAAAAAAAGTTAATGTTTATTGATTTGAATTATTTGAAATATTTCATCCTTTTTCTACGCTTAAGCTACCTACCCGTAATTCCATATGGTCAATGCTCTTCTGACTCTTCAGCACGATGTCGCGCGAGCTTTGTCGTCGCAAAAGTTGTGCAGTGTTCGCCATAATGGTTTTATTTTTTTATTTTTATTTATTTATATGGTCGTTTAGTTAGTTTTACTTTAATTTTTATTATTATTTAATAGCATATGTTGTTGTTGTATTTTCCCAGTGGGTTTGTTGCATTTATTAAATTTCAGCAATAGTTTAGTTACTCGATTTATTTAATTAATTATCGGAAGTAGATTTCTTTGCTTGGTGTATCTTATTTAACACTTAAACACTTTCGTACATAAGTAAAGGTGTAACTGCGCTTTCTTTACTGCCTGCAGTGCTTTGTTGTTATTCTTCTCAAAATGGGGAATCAACGAAGTGTTATGTTTTTAGTAGTGCTTTGCAAATATATTTTGATATGCTCGGACATGCGTTTCATTTTTTACAGACTATTAAATATGTGGTTAAAAATAGTTTAACAGAAATTTTGAAACAGTGCTAAAAGGAAAACTAACAAGGATGTTGATTTTTATTTACAAAGAAAGAAATAAAATAAATGTACTTAGAAATTTAAGCCTTCGAAATTCCCTTAATAATTTGCAAGGTGTAATTTTTTTAGTATTTAGTTTCCAAAATTATTGTCCATATTCAAAACCAGGCTAATTCGAAAGAGATAACCTTATGATATAATAAGGATATTTTTATTAGTTTTACATAATGTTTTTGTACGAGATAGCGATGCTTGAGTGAAAGATCTACCTATCTCGGCAGCCAGTTTGAAAACGCCCTATCTCAGGAAATTTTCCGGGAACACCCTATTTTAGATTTGAAGAACGCTCTATTTTTTAGCTCTGACCCTCACATTTCTAAGCCCATTTGTAGAAGATTCTTCGCTTCTAAAAAAATTTAAGGAATAAATGTTTTTAGCGAAGGGTTATTCAGCCGAAATCAACAATAAACAAGTAAGAAAGTCTAATTTCGGGCGGAGCCAAACATTAAATGCCCGGCGCAAGTATTAAATATATGTTTTTTCACCATTCCGAAACCTACCGCTAGATGGTAAGCCCAAATATTGAAGTTTCAAGCATTTCTGAAATTTACCGTTACATAAAAAGCGTCCGTAATTTGAGTCCATTTTCAATAATTTTCAACGTTTTGCTTTTATGTGTCAATCACAATAACCATACCGAGTTTGGTACAAATTGATAGAACGGTTACCGAGATACATATATGTGATCATAAGTGGGCGGTGCCACGCCCATTTTCCAAAATTTTATCATAAACGTATTTCTTGGTAAA
>NW_016174837.1:4008-10575 GCF_001687245.7 Rhagoletis zephyria
GTAAAGAATAGTTGCAAGCATTAATTTTGAATAAATTAGCTTTAATATTTACTGATTTATCGGAGATTTTGTATTTCTCTAAATTACCTTTATATGTGGATATGGGCGTGGTTATTGCCCGATTTTAAAAATTTTCGGCCATTTGGTATGCTGTACCAGGGCCAACCAACTGTGCCAAGTTTGGAAGAAATTTGTCATCGGTTACCAAGATATACACTTTTAACCACAAGTGGGTGTGACTACGCCCATTTTCCAAAAATTTATAATATTCTTATTTTTCGTCTAAAATTTATTGTAAATATCAATTCTGAGTGAATAAATTATCTTCAGTAGTTACTAAAATATCGCAGTTTTCGTATTTCTGGAAATTACCGTTATGTGGGAAGTGGGCGTGGTTACATACCAAATTTCGTTGAGATATCTCAATTTTTGCTCGAGTTATCGTGTACACGGACGGACGGACAGACAGACATGGCTTAATCGACTTTCTCTAGCATTTATGTATACATTTGTCGTTGTTTGTATATCTATCTCGATTCGTTTTGCCTGTTACAAACAACCGTTATGTGAACAAAGTTATAATACCCTTGTGTACAAGTGCGCTCGTGTATAAAAATATTAACTTCTGCAAAGTACAATCACGGCGACCTATGTATTGTATACAATACTATAGTTACCGATGTTCAGATCGTACTTAGATGACACTGTATTGACGATAGAATTACACAAAAAACGCCGAGCCACCCAAACTTAATTTGAAGTCTTAGATTACGGATCTGTACACCGTTTTTCTAGATCAAGATATTTTCATTTTAAGTTTGCATTGCGAATGAAAAAAATTGTACGATAATGCACGAGTACGGCCATGTATTATATGGCTACGGTGACCATATTTATGAGAGCCGAATACGGGACAAAAAATAATTTTGCAAAATTTTCCACAACAGCTTACAGATCTTAAAGCCTTCTTCAATGATCCTAGATGTATTAGCCCTGAAACAGTATCCTTTTAATAACATCACAAATTTGTAGGATAATTTTCTCGAGATTTTTACCCCCAAAAATTTTTTTTAAAAAATTCGTTAAATTTTAGTATAATAAAGTGCAATTTTAAGTCGCTAAGGCTTACCACTAATTTTTGGCATTTTTTTTACCATGTAATGTATTTTTTTCATGCAAAGCTGGTATGTTAGACCATTTTTTTGAAAGAGAAGCAAATGGGCAGCACTTTCCACTCGCATTTTATTATACTCAATCTTAATAAGTTTTTTCTAAAGATTCTAAAGAAAAAATAGCCAAAACTTACTAAAATGTCGAGTCCTAATTTCTATTTTGGTCACTGTATGTATTCCTCGATTCGAATCACAGGCATTCAGATTAGAAAATAATAACTGTTAATGGAGAAAATTACGATCATATACCAACATCACTTAAAACTCGTTCATAGGCATGCCATTTTAAGGAGCTCTTAAGGCGTCGAAACACCGAATACGGGACAAACACAGGTCATTAAAAGAAATACAGAACATTTGGCGTCCCGTATCAAATAAATAAATTACGAGGACAATGGGTCAAAAAAGAGGACTGTCCCGTATAATACAGGACGGATGGTCACCGTATATATGGCGTATGAGTAACATTATTTCCTGCTTCTATTTCATACTAAAAATGATTACGCATTTTCATTTGACCATTCAAAAGTGTTTTATTTATCCAGCGATTTTCAACTCAAATAAAAAAAAAATTACAAAAAAATGTGTTGATTTTTTAATTTTTTCCTCGTTAAAGTTTGAACATTTTTTCAGAAAAATTAAAATATATTTGGAAAATGTCGTGATATGGACAAACGGTAGACAGATACATAATTTACTGCCCAGAATTTATTTTACGTATCTCGGCCTTTTTGTGTAATTTCAAGATTTGATATTTTCCCTACAGTGTTATGTAGTGAACCCTTTTCCACCCTATTGAAAAGTAGCAACACTGAAAGTTGTAGAGAACGTGAACCCGAGCACCAGCCTATGATGAAGGAAGCAATGTCGTCGCTGAAAAACAACAAAGCTGTTGCTATGCAGAATATGGTCAAATGGACGCATGGAATTCAAGTGTGCTTTGCCTAATCCATAAGAATGTGCCAATTACCGCGAGGTCAGCCTGACTGATGATAGTTGCTGGCCTATGCCGACGACATCGACATCAATGTTTTTTCCGCCCTATCGGAATTAAGTATATAGAGAAGCAAGCACTTGGGCCTGGTGGTGAATGAGAACCAAACGAAATCCTGGCAGAAGCGTACCACGACATCATCAGCTGAGGTGGCCCTTGGAGTGTACTCTGAGAAAAATATTTCGGAAGATATGTGGTTCTTTATGCATTTATGGCGGCGAATACCGGACGACAATGGAACGATGAACTGTATGTGCCAAAATAAAGCGACAAGTGCTGGCTAGGCTGGTGGCAAAAGAAAAGCAATGCCTCTTCTTGAAGAACTTGGCTTCACTTAGAATTTCGATTGGCGTGCTATGTTGAAGTCGGCCAAAGCGGTTACTACGCCAATCTAAAAGAAGAAAATGCTTGTAACTATGTAGTCAAAGAGCCAAGCGCTGCACGAAAACCATCAATGAATAAAAGTAATGGGCACGCACACACACATTACGCATACGCCCTGTCGAGCGTGAGCAATAAACTTTTACTAAAGAAACCGCTATCATCTAATAATGAAACTAATATCCTAAAATTTTCCAATGCGGTATCCTATTGGATACCTATTAAAATATATGGATCCTATTAAAATAGAGCGTTTATTATATTTTTGTATCTTTGATCAAATTATCAATACACTGAGCTGATTGCTACATACATATTAAAGTATTTATAGAAAATTTCCTTAATACCACAGTGCGTATGAAATATGTATGTAGTGGTCAAATTAAGGGCATACTATTACAAAACTAATACACATACTTGTGTATATTAGACTCATATACATACATACATACGTATGTATGTACATACGGTGTACCTCTGAAATAAGTCTCACCACCAGACATTAATCACTCAGCAGACCTTTGCACCATTATGCCCTTAATCCCTTTTTATAGGCACATAAACTACACATACATATGTACACATGCACATATCTGGAAGAGCTTCTTCTAATAAATATAAAATATTTACGATAAGGAACCGGAACTGCGAGATAATAAATGTATGTATGTATGTATGTACACTAGGGTATATGTCATAAGCTTTTTTTATATCTGCCGCAATTGTGCACTATTATTATAAATTATTGGAAAATGGGATTGGTCCGCCTATTTAAAATAAGAAAGGTGTAAAAATCGTGTTTTTGCCAAAATGTAAATTTTATTGCGGATTCGGATAGAATAAATTTTTGTTCCGCAAGATTATTGTTTAAAGTTAGATCTCGGCCTATCTTACACTTCTTTTATTAATTTATAGTTTTTAATGCTCTATCCATCAGTTTGGTTCCAATCCAACTCGCTCTAAGGGATTTCAAAGTAAAAAAAATTAAATATAAAAGGGCCACTGAATACTGTCAAAGACACATAGACATAACTTATTAATTAATCTGGTTGCAACCCGCTTAAAAAATATTTTCGCAATAAATCGTTTGAAGCGTTTTACGTTGTGGGTGTAAAACAGTGATTTAATATTTTATTTAACTTATAAATTAATGGATTTTAACTTTTTAGAAGGTGGCAGCTCCCTTCCAGATTATAACCTTACTTTGCGCTAAATTTCATTGAAATAAGTCCAGCCAAATCATGAATGAAATTTATTTGTGATTGGATTCCTCGTATCCATTTCCTTTTAATTAAAACATATAAGGGGTATTCACCAAATTGAACAAGTGACTTGGCAGTCTGGCATAAGAGCAGATTAGCTCAGGCAACGACTGTTGTCAATATCCATATAATTTTTTCACGCAGTATTATTTATACTCCTATTACATTGAATTGAATGCCTTTATAAAAATTATCTTTGAAGTTCATAAAAAAACAGGCATATTTGTTATTGACTAACTAATTGGGGTATTCACTATTCGTTTCAAATTGTGTCTCAAAATGTACACATCAATATTTTGAAATATTTTTAGCATCAAACTGTGAGCACTCCTTTCTAGCAATCGTTGCAAATTTTACTGGTGTTGCCAGACATTTCTCCCCTTTGCGTTCATTTTTTATACATATCTCACCTTTCTATTTTGGTTCTGGAAAATTTTAATTCTTTAACTTAATTACCAATTGCTAATATTTGTTCTTTCTTTTTGGTATATTCTTATCCGATGAAAATTGGAAAAATAAGAACCATCCTAAAGTAAATACTTACAAATGGATATCGATGCAACTAGCATATAAAAGACCCAAGTATGTATGTACATATTTGGATACATTATTGCCCATGAAATGAATGAATAGCTCATGCGTATGTATGCGTGTATGTATGAACATTAGGGTGGTCCTTCAAGCAAATTTTTTACTGAGATTTGCAAAGCCTCAACCCCTAAGTCGATGCTACTATCGTAGATTTGACATACAAATTTTGGTGCCGATTGGAGACGGTTAAGGCGTGTCGCACAGGGGTCAAAGTTCAGCTTACCCTATGAAGACAATTTAACCGACTGTAATTGGGACCAAAATTTATATGTGATATCCTCGACTTTAGTAAATTGTATCGATTTTGGGTATTAAATGAAAAAAATATATATATATTTAATTTTTTGAGTCCATAGAGGCCTTAGACCCCTTCGCGATACGCCTTAACCAATCCAATCAGGACCAAAATTTATATGTGATATCTTTGACCGTGCTATTACCGATTGAGGGGGTGAGACTGAAAAAAATCGTTCATTTAATTGTTTTAAGGACCACCCTAACGTACATGTCACATACGTTCAGCTAAAGTGCACTACTACGAAATTTTTAGTTTTTGGTATAGGGAACTTAAATGTTCACAGACCGTAAACTTACCCTCCATTGAAAGCTGAGGCAAAATTTGTTATAATTTATTTTAAAAAAAAAAATCGTTTTATGACAAAGAGGCAAATTTGAGATAATACGCTTTTGAAGAAAGTGTGCGATATGTATTTACATACATACATACATACATATGTATCAGACATATGTACGTACACATAAATATTGCCACAAAACATCATTTTGGTAGAATTTAAACAAAATTTATTTAAAAACTAATGCAAATAAGTGCCTCACTCTTTTAAAATTTTCATGCTCACTGGAATTTCATCCTCAACTTTAACACTACTCCAATGCTTCCGCTTCCGGTATGTTCGCTTTCTTTTAACTTTCGCCTTCACTTCACTGTTCTTCTTTGATCAAACTTTTACGTGTTGTACATTGAGTGCTTATATAACTAAAACCAAATACTTTTTGGACACCAATTAGCCAACGACGAAATGAACAAAAGGACCGACCGTACGATTAAAATTACCAAAAATTTTTGACGACGACTATGCGACCATTTACGAAAATTACCGACCAAAATGGAAAACGCTGCGCTGCTTTGGTTGTTTGTGGACGGGAAACCTTTTTTATTTTGTTAAAAGATTGTGGATACCGCCTCTAAATTCGACGACTTGACTGCTGAAGCCAATTGTGTGAGTGGTGTTGCGCGCTTTTTGTTCACAAAAAATTTAACAAGTGGCACAAATGCTGTGTGTGTGTGTACTTCACAATGTATGTATGTATAACGCGCAAGCAGGACATGGGTATGGAGGGCATAACTATGTAGTGACTATACACACTTTTCTAAATGCGCAAAGTTTATGTACGCCCAGAACGTTGATATTGGCTTTGTGCGTTTCCAGCTTACGGTCATGAGCGTTGCTTTAGTGGTAAATTCTATCCAAGAATATAGCAAAGCAATTGATTTTCAACGCACAAAAGGACACAGCCAAGCAACCACACGATAGCGATAGCCACCCACATGCATGTGTGTGTATGTATGTATGTATGTATGTTAATGTAAGCACAACGTTTGCGTAACAGTTACTTGTACGAAAATTTCTTTATCAGCCATAAAAAGGCTTTACTCTATTTGACTATGGCACTGCGTATTCCTTACTTCAGTATTTTCTATAACTTATGCACTGTGCAACCAAAAGAAAATCCGCTTTTAATTAAGTGTATATTATCAAGTCGATAGGTGGATAAACTGCGTGGCATTATTGGCGAGGACCAACGGCGGAGACAAGTGAGTGTCACAAAGCGAAAAGCGAGACTGTTAAGTAAATGGTAGGTCTGTTTTGCTGCGAGTCAACGTTCATATCGCTCGCAGGATATGTTAAACGTCGAGTAAAATAGTACGAAATGAGCAAAGGAAATGACGGCAAGCATATAAAAAATCCAGCAAGCTTTAATGTAACGAGTAATTGATAAGAGATTGTTTTTGTGTAGGTGGTTGAATGTCAGAAAGGAGCTGACAGTTGAAACAAGAGTGTTTGGAACATTGATAAAAATACATATGTACATGTGTTCTCCAGGGTGGCCCAAAAATACATGCGGGAACAAAAAATTTAAAATG
>NW_016174838.1:0-4002 GCF_001687245.7 Rhagoletis zephyria
TTGTAACTTCTCGCCGTTTATTGTTGTCTTGATTGTACGCTTTTTTGTTTCTCTTTTTGTTGTTGTTTTTCTTGACGCGCACACGTAGTATTCTTGTTTGGTCTGTTTCGCTGGTTTTTCTGTTGATGTTTCTGCCATTCTGCCATTCTGCCATTCTGCCGGTCGCTACGGGGCTGTATCTGCTTAGACGCCGTCTGAGGTGGTGCTGGTGGAGGTATTACGATTTGTGTGTGTAATGTTGCTGGTCGTGGTGGTGATGGTGGTGGTGGTGCCAGAGAAGGCAACAATAGCGTCAGCGCGCTATTTGTGTATGTATGTATGCAGCGGAGGGCAGCCAGTTGGGTGCTCAACGCCGCTGGCTGAATGGCTAGCTAGTTCAGTTTTAATTCTGACGGCTGTTAGTTGAGTTGATTTTCGTGCGCAGAACGCGGAACGTCAAAGCTAACGAAGCTTGTTGCCTGCTCTTTGACTGACTCTGTCTTTTAGGCAGTGACTGTGAGCGCGCGTGTGTGTGTGTTCAAAGTCGATTTTGTGGCTTTTGCCAAACACAAATACGAATACTGATTGTTTTGCGTTGTTTGAATTGGAATCAAACGATTAACGTTCATAAAAAAAAAATTAAATATTTGGTGAAAAGGGATATAAAATTGGATGTTTAGCATCTCTTACAAAAAAAAAGAATCAAAACGAAATAGTGACAAATTGAATTTTGGCAAGAAAATTGTGGCGAAAGAAGAAGAAGAACCAAGCAGCAGCAGCAAGAAGTGCGCGCAATCCTTCACCAACTGGTGTGTTAACTATTTCTTTCTTTTAAAATTAGACTTTAAGATCTTCTAAAAAAATACATATATGTAATAACAAAAGACTTTATATTTTTTTTTAATAACTTGTTGGCTTGCGAATAAAAAAAAAATTTAGTTTCAAGATATCACAATGTGAAAATTCGAAAACTATATTAAAATTTTGAAATTTTTTCTAAAGTTTCAGTGTATGAGTGTTATTTTGTTTTACTTGGTTTAAGTAGGAGTCTTTTTCGTTTTTATTGTTTTAATTTTTCTGTTTGCGTTATTTAGATTTTTTGTAGTTTAAAAACAAAATATATTTTTTTAAACACTATTTATTTTTTTTTTAATTCATAAAAAATGCTATTAACTCTCACAGCTCAGCTTCCCGTTGTATTTTATAAAAAATTTACTCTTAATTTTTAACGAAAATTTTAAAAAGTTCTTTAATTTAATTTAATTTAATTCTAAAACATAAATTTGCAAATTGTTAAAAAAGATTTTTTTTTTAATATTTTAAATTTAAGCTGCGAGAGTTAAAACACTTTTTTATGAAACAAAACAATCTATTTAAATATGTATCTACTATGTATGTATTAAAAATTGATTTTTTTCCATAAAAAATTACTTATAGCTCGCAGTTAAAATTTATTTTTAATCACAAAATTACTTTTTTATTAGACTAGTATTTGTGAGTTTATCATATATTTTCTTTATTGAAAACAGGTAATTAAAAACAGACAAATTTTTTAAAAATTTGTGAAAACTTTTCTTTATTTATATTTTTATTTTTACATCTTCTCCATGAATTATTGCACTTTTATTAAAAAACATACCTATCTATTTTGCCAAATCTCCAAAAATTGAAAAAACTAAAACTGTTTTAGAACTTTCAATAGCTGTGTTTAAATTTTATTAAAAACAGAAAGATTTAATTAAATAAGTTTTTTATGAAAATATTTTTTTTTTAACTCTTGGAAGCAGTTAGTATAACTGAAAAAAGTTTTAGATCAATCAGGTCAACGAAAATGTGAGCTTAGTAGGCCAGACTTAGTTAGTTCAGTAAGTAACTCAAAGAATGCTTGTTTTGAGGTTATAAAGAGAAATGTACAACATTGCTGGGGATATACAAGTCCAAAATTGTACAGGCGAGCTGAGTTCTAATTAGAAGGGTGGCATAAGTCCTACAGATTTAGATGCATCCCCACGAAAACTCCCTTCTCTGGGGCTAACTGAGAATCGAAGTGGTAAAGTGGATTAAGAGCAGTGAGGAGTAGCTAAAACTTCCTCTTCATGTCCATTTTCCTGTAACACATATCCTAGAGAAACCCACATCGGAGCAAGGCACGCTACTTGCCGCCTGATATTGGCGATAAACGCGATCTTCGGGACTGGACGGCGTCATATATTCTCTGAGCTTGGAGGATTGTTATCGTGGCGTTTATACCGAAGGCCGGAAAAAGTTCTTATGCTTTACCTAATAACTTTAGCCCAATCAGTCCGTCTTCGTTTGTGCTGAAGACGCTGATTGGCCTGCATAAGTACTTAGAAGAAATGAGATACCTTGAGATCGCCTATCTAAATTTCAATACGCTTATAATGAAGAAAGGCATGAGAAGAACGCTTTGCAGACAATTGTAAACGAAAATCTTAAGTCAACTGAGGGTTTTCAACAACTCGACGGGGCCTAAGCATCTGGGCTGATATACTGCATTAAAATTCATAAGGGTTTAGGTTCCGTCTCTGATTCCAAAATAGTTCCAAGTAGCTATTAATTAAGGCGAGGTGACTGGAGAAAGAGAGTAATGAACTTTTTTCCGGATGGGTTGAAACATAATCGAAGGTTTGGCGGAGTTGTATAAGCTGTCTATTAACA
The DNA here is from genome assembly GCF_001687245.7 of Rhagoletis zephyria. Taxonomy (NCBI): domain Eukaryota; kingdom Metazoa; phylum Arthropoda; class Insecta; order Diptera; family Tephritidae; genus Rhagoletis; species Rhagoletis zephyria. The sequence continues at coordinate 2,659 of NW_016174838.1, forward strand.
TGAAGTCTACGCTTCCGGACTTTCAAGATTGTGATCTCAATAAAATATAGAAGGATCTTTTTACCGACAGTTTTACGTTAAGAGATTGAAGTATCTTTTTAAAATTAAACTAGCCGTCTCCGTAACTTTGTGATTGGCTCGTCGCGTTTCATCGGTTGAGTGTGCCGTTCAGAATCACGAGACATCACAAGAACCACCTCTTTAATGTTCCAACTGGGGCCAATCACTTTACCCAACCTATTTGTATCTCTCCTTTATCTTTAACTTCCTCGCTTACTAAGCAATTTACTAGCTTCAAGCAATTACCTTAATTTAGAAGGGCAGCTTATTTCAGTGCAAGCATTGGTGGGAAAATAATTTTTTAAGTTAATTTAAGCGCCAAATTGAATGAAATTTATTTCCTCTAAAATTAACTAAAAGCGCGCCAAATGCCAAATGCCAAGCGCTGATGATGGCATGCTATAAACAGCTAACCAGTCAGGGACTTACAAATACAAATAAAAAAAGTGAAAAAATTTGCGAAAATAAGACAGACAAAAGCAAAAGCGCATAGCCTGATATATTCACTTATCGAATCAGTGCGGTTTTGCAAAATTTAGCTGCATGCAGATGCAACACATTGTCGCCTGTGTGGCCGTAGTGGTGGCTACCAGTGTTACCAGATGATCACAAAAAATGAAGGTAAATTCATTTAGAAACTCCGCTTTTTTCAACTCTTAAAGCGATAGACCTTTCGTGATCGACTTTTTACTCTCTTTTTGTTTGTATGGAAGTTTCAGGCCTTCTAAATCCGCTTCTTTTAAAAGAGGAACATTTTCACGAAATATTTATTGAAGGCACGGTACAAATTTAACCTTGCTCCAGATACACCGCGACACAATTTCTCCAATTCATTCTTTATTTGGAATGCGCTTCTTTGAAAAAAAAAACACCTATTCGTTTTCTTCCAAATAGCAGAGCTATTGAAAGGTCTTCCAATACAGCTTGCAAAGGTAAGGTCCTGCCTGTAAGTGTTGGTTAAATGAGCTCCTCATTTTTCCGACCAGTTTTATAACGGAAGTAACATACTGCTGTATGAATTTACCGTTGCAATTCAATTGATCTTTCATTTTTGCGGCTCGAATTTCCAAAGAGTAGTTAGTCGCATTAGCCATATATTTCCGGATAAGAAAAAAGCGATAAGATAAGTGGATTACATTCCTACAAAATCTTTCTTCTCAGACTACTTACTTAACAGATGAAAATTACTGATGAAGAGGCAGCATTAAAAAAAGAAAAAATCCACGAAGCTAACCCCGAAATTCCCAGGCTAGAGCAAATACATATCTAATTTCTAAATGCAGC
>NW_016174838.1:6007-10575 GCF_001687245.7 Rhagoletis zephyria
GCATTTCTATTAAATTCTAAACAACTTCAGTTGCGCGTGGGTGCTGATACAAAGCTACAGAAAAATCAATAAATTCTTTTATTGAGGAAATAAAGGCAACTATAAATAACGCTAATCAATATGGAAGCTGCACTCAGTCAGGCAGTCAGCCAGCCATGCAACTAGTCAGTCGTTCAGCTAGCAGCGGGCTATCGATACGCAAATGCATATATGTAAACATAAACACTGTGCAAGCATAAATTCAACTCACCCACACTCACTCGAATTGGTGCGTACATTCTTCTCCCCCATCGCGCTGTGGTATTTGTTTTTATTTTTGTTTGACCCTACTTAATTGTTTTTATGGGTAGGACACGCGTCGCCGTGTGCGCTTGGGAAAATGCTTTTAAAAGTGGAAAAGCAGCTGTTTTACAGACATTAATTCTTTTTTGGTTATTTATTTAACCATTCGAATTAAATGTTCACCCTTTGCTCAGACGAATTTCTGTGTAAGTGCCTTATTCTGTAACTGTTCCCTAAGAAATTTCTCCTAAACCACGATGTTCTTAACATACCTTGGGCAATGGTTTTATTAGACGACGGACTGTTTCTGAAAGCGTCTTAATTACCTTTTTAGTGCAAGCTTTTCTCTGCAGAGTATCTGTTGGTATATTTATGTGCATGCAACTAAACGCGAATATACATATGTATGTATATGTAGTTAAACAATACAGGTCAGCCAAAATTGGAGTAAGTATTTCTCTAACTGCTGAGTTCATGGCTAAAGTAGAGGATGAGATCATCTTACTTGGCAGACTTACATATATAAACACAAAGGAAAACGTAGAAGGAAAGGCAGCGAAAAAAAAGCTTAAAAGCATGCTTAGTTGGCTCCATAAAAACATGAACTTCCTTACATACATATGTACATATACATTAGGACGGGTCAGTTTGTATGGGAGTTTATTTCGACTATGCGGTAGGGTATATTGGTATATTATTTATGTGAAATTCTAAGCTAAGTAGTTTTAAAAAGAGGCTTTAAAGTTAATTAATACAGCAAGGCGACCTAAAGTTCCTCTATTATGTTGAGATGCGTCCAGGTGAGCAAACTACAATGGTATGCTGATGGCTGTAAGATGCCTGCGGGTATTGGAGCAGACGTATATGGCCCTAGAATGAAATTATTAGTGCCCTTGGGAACCTTACCAAGCATCTTTGGAAGTTTATGTCCTTTCACTAAGTAAAAGTGTGGCAGCTCTTATGGATCTCTTATCCTTCGAGATCAAATCCTCATTGGTCCTGGGCTGTATAGAAAAGCTGAATGTCCTTGCAGAGGATAACGCTATTCAACTGATATACGGATACCAGGCCGCATGGGAGTCGAAGAAAATGAGGACACCGGTCAGATAGCCAGAACACCTTCCCACGGAGAGGCTAAGAATTGTTGCAGGTATTTTAATGGGTCATTGTAGGCTAAGCGGCCATTTGCATAAGCTAGGGATCTGGTCAAGTGATGCATGTCGCTTTTGTGGAGTGCGAGGCCGTTTAACGGAGAAAGGGAGTGGTAAGCGTAAGAGTGGATTTCTCATACCAAAACACTCTTTATAGGATGTTCTAATCAAAAAATTCAGACATTTCTTGACGATACTACAGATAAATAAAACGTTGTGCACTGAAAGATCCTATTTTCGCAATTGGCAAGTTTGAAATATTTTTAGGTCAATGGTTTCATCCGAAAATTTGGTTAGAATTTTGCGGATGTTATACTCCAAGTTACAGCCTATGTTATACCAGGATGGGCAAAAAGTATGACCCAGCCTAATATAGTATACACATACATACACATACATACATATACATATATACATACAAACAAGTCTACATTTTTTTAAAGAGCATTTCAACTTGTTTGCCAGTTTTCCGTTAAAAAAAAGAATAAAATAATATTTATTTTTAACTCCTTTTTTCTGCTTCTCGCATCATCTCCCCTTACTTGCTTGGCATTGAATACGCCTTTACCTTTAGTTCCCCTACTTTATCATTTTTATTTCTCTCCGCTTATTCATGCTATGGTTATGATGGCTTTGTTTTGGCGCGTGACTTTATTGCCATTCTATAAAGTTTGAGTCATACGTACGCTGAACTTGAACTTTAATGCGTTGCCAATTCTCGTAGAATAACGCACGTACATATGCATTTACATACACAATTTCATCTACGTTCGCAAGTAGGTCAGCTTAACTTTTTTGCGTCTTTTGCATATAACTACCTATTCGAAAACTATAGCGGATGTATGTAGCGATGAGTCATCGGAAAATTTGCCATTTGAATTTTTTCTTTGAAGCTCTGATTAGTAAGCTGAGTAGATTTATGTTATAAAAAAAGCAGTTATATAACAGACTAATTTTCAGCGGGTAATTAGGTATCAGACAGAGGGAGGTCAATACGTCACATTCTGTATGTAAACAGGTCTTTGGTAGGACGTGGAGTCTGTGTTTAAAAGGAATCCTATGAATTTATATGAACGTCTGTGATTATATTCCTTATCATCTATGCATCTTTCGTATAGTGGAGCAGAACCTCAATCAATGAAAAATCTGCTTGCCAAATTTCAAAGAATACTTTTCTGGAGGAAGGAAACAGGAAGTACGGCACAATTACCTTTGTTCAAGAGATACTACAATGTTAAGTTCCCTGAGGCTAAGTGGTAGCTTAACCTTATTACTGAGCCCGGGCTTACATATTGCATATTGAGATGGGGCTTGTGAAAGCGATCTAGTTCGTGAAACCTCCCCTGAAATTTAAGTCTTCAGAAGTCGAGAGAGTGACAAGGGCAGCCACCAAGAGTAGGTGGGAAAATTTAAGAACCAAGGACTTTATTAAGGCTTTCAAAGCCAAATGTTAGACTTCTCACAGTTATACTAAGGGGACATTGGGCCATTATAGCCATATGGTCGCCAGGTTCGGAGTGCCGCTTAACGATTTCTGTAGAAGCTACAGAGATGAGAAGGAGATATAATCCGTCCAGCACATCCTTTGAGAGTGTCCAGCACTCCGAGGAAAACGCCTCAAGGGGACCATTTCTTCGAGAGCCTGGATGGCTTGGGGAAAGCTCCACTGGAAGGACTGCCAGGATTCGCAGGAGAATCAAAATGGTTCAAAGATATGCGGGGATAGGCGTGGGGTAAGCCCCCGTGGGCATCGCAATTTGTCTTTATGGCCTTCGAGTGAACTCTCCTCAGAGCTGCTCGTTTGACCTATCCTAACCCTACCTGGAATTTTAATATTTTCTTTGCTGAAGGCTTTTTGTAATTTTTATTATTATTTAAATATAAAAGACCGTTCGCAAAACAAATTAAAAAAATCAACGCCAGTTTTTATAAATTGCATTTGTTGTATGAAAAAACCGGCAAAAGTATTAAAAAAATATTAGTGCGAGTTTTTTGCGGCTTGTAACTAGCTTTTTAGCATACCAACATCTTATAAGCTATATCAAATAATTTCTAAAAATTTTTATTAAAAAGTTCGAAATTTTGATGAATTTTTTTTTTTTAATTTTGTATAAAGTTTGAACCTTTGGTCTGTATGGATTTGGGAAAAGTGCGTACGATTTTTTTTTATAAAAATAACAAAATAATTTTTACACGAAAAAATGTCGAGTATTTAAGAAAAATTAATATTTTTATAAAAAAAATAACTCAACTTCAATAGCAAACAAATAAATTGGTAAAACTTGTCACCATGTGGAGCGCTTATAATTATGACACGTGTTGCATGAAGTTCTTGCATGCCAATGTCGCATTTTGTGCAACAATTTATTCATTGCAATGATCTCATAATCGCACCAAATCTACAAAATTGAGTTGCACAATAATTTGGAAAATGTTCCAACGTAATACGTATAATAAAGCGTTTCTGACACACCCCTACAAATAGCAAACAAAATGATTTTCGCACAACTAAAATGGATGTTTTAAGCTTTGTGCTTAGCCTAGGCGCTTTGTTTTTTTTTTTTGTGGTGGCACCGCACACATGCAACATTTGTAGTTAAAAGTGAAAAGTTTTAAGCGCAATTAATTTTTATTGCCCTCCATCATCCACCATGACTGCCAATGACCATCAACAGGATGACTCAAAGCAATATTGATATTGTTTTTGTTATTTTGCTGCAAATGCATGCACGCTCATTGCAGTCGCTGTCGTCATTGGCACTTGGCACTGTGTAAATGTTGCAATTTGAAATTTGCAACATCAAAGCGGTTTTACTTGGTGTTGTTGTTATTGTTCGTTTTATTTTTTAACTGCACTGTTGATGTGGGCGCTTACATCATTGGCCATCAAAAGGCGTAACAACAACAAGCAATTGAGGCATAAAAGCGCCAGGCAACACTGATGAATATCGGCTGCAACGCGTTGTTGTTGCTTTTTCTGGCATGTGACAATAACTGCATTTATTCCATTCGTTAAATGTTTTTTGTATGTGCACATATCTATACGCATGCTTTTGAGCCTGTGTGATTCAATTTGCATTTCACGTATATTCCAGAGGAGCGAGAGAGAGAGTGCAACGCAGAGAAATATAATGT
>NW_016174839.1:0-10575 GCF_001687245.7 Rhagoletis zephyria
ACACACAGAGAGAGAGTTGTGTGTCAGTGGCAAAGCCAGTAGCTTCCAGCACGTCGTCCAGCGGCTGCCCCAAAATTGCAAAGGCAGTCATCAAAGCGCATGCGCCCATTTCGCTATTGACATTTGTGCCTCTGCGCCGGCATGCATGCTCACGCGACCGCGCCACCATTGATGACTGGGTGCAGTCTACTAAAATCACACGCACACACATTCATAGTAGATGATGCATGAGTAATACTAAATAGTATGTATGTACATACATACATTCATATGTGCTTTGACATTTTGAACTCACGCGTCATTGGAAAAATTGGTTGCATACATATGTATATAGTATACATATATATATGTACAGCATAAGTATGTAGAATGCACTTATTAGAATGCTTATTGTTTTTGAATGTTTAATTCGCTTCATGCAATCGGTGTTCAAGGTTTCAATAAATATTAAATTTTTTATAATGACTTCTTGTCAGTAAAATGTCCCAATATCACGATTGCGCACCAGCTCTCCCCCAAATTTCCGAATTCTGCCCTGCTATTCCAAAACTTAAAATCTGGTGCATGCGCTGCAGAAAACTACTTAGGTATTTACATATATCCATTAGGGTTGTTTGCCTTTTCCCGAGACCAGTTTCTGGGTCATTAAAAAATTAAGGATTCCCAAAAAATCCCCCCGCTTCTTACTTTTAATTATTAGTAATTTAATTATCAGTATGGCCATTTCCATCATGCCGAACGTGGCCATCTTACACATTTGCTCTGATCTAGTACTCCATGAACTTACAGGATTTTACACGAACTTGCAGGAAGTTGCAAGAAAAATGTTCCGGTACACAACAATCCTCCAAAAACCTGTAAATGAGAGCGACTTTTGGAGAGTTGTGTAGAGAANCCTGTAAATGAGAGCGACTTTTGGAGAGTTGTGTAGAGAATGAAGTTGCAAGATTTTACCCGAACTTTTTCTTCTGGTAAAATCATGAAAAGTGTCAAGCAATCACTGGTCGACGTTTTTACAGGAAAAATGGTTTTTTTGTTCCCGTACTTTTTGCTGTTACTCACTTTTTACTCTTACTTCAGAGAGTAATTTTGCTGTTTGACAGTTTTACAGGATTTTTCAGGAAAAGTATTGGATCAGAGCTAGTAAACTGAAAAAAAACCGTCATCTATAACGTTTATTTTAACGATAGGCTTAACTTATAGCTCCAGTTAGTCCTAATTTCGAAATTATTGCAAAACACCCTAGGATAAACCTATTTTGTTAGAAAGCGTCATCGCGAAAATTCACCTATTATTTATTTCAAAAAAAAAAAGTTCTCGAATACTTTAATTGTAGATATATTTTTTGGAAGTTTGGTCGGTGTTTGAATACTTTTAATTGCGGTCATTAAACCAAATTCAGATATACATAAGTGTGTAAGTACAGAGATTCTGCCTGGAGGCAGATTTACTTCTTGTATGTTCTCACCTAGGTATCTTTTCTATGAATAAAATTTATTTATCTACAGTGAGTTTTACAATGTTACCGTACTTGAATTCATTAGCCAAATACATCATGTACATATGTAAACATTTAAATAAATCAGGAAATGACGAATTTTCTAAAAAATAAAAATATTCGAAAACCCCAATTCACATATGTATGTACATATATACATTCATATACACATCCATATGTACATACTTACTAATCGATATATTGCCTTACATCAGTAACAGCATTCCACAAGTTCTTAGCAGCTCGGCTCCCACATTATTTACATACATATGTATACACATATTTTTGAGTGCTGTTGAACCAAATAACTTTCCACCGATTCTTGTCGTCTTCCAACGGACGCAACTTTGCCTGTGACAGTCCTTCGCGCGCGCGCCCATATATCAACTGTTGGGGATACTTACGTTCACATGGGTGGCCACAAATCATCGGCGCACCGTAAAGTGTCAGTGGTGTGGTGGCAGCCTCTCAAAGTTGTCCGGCTAGGCGAAAGGTTACCGCCGCCAGCGCTGGCACCAGCGACACCAACAGCAGCATCAACAAAAACGGCGTCTTTGACAACGACACGACATCGAGCCGTACGACGGCAAGCCAAGGAAATCGGTTGCCAAAGGCGACCGAAATGCTGCCAAATGGCAGTCGGATCCACCGGCTTGTGCGAACATGCGCACGCACGCACATAAAAGGCAATGGACGGCAAGTAAAAAATTGCCAATAGAATTGCGTATGGCCTAAAAGCATTTCCAGCCGGAGCAGAACGAGCGCGGCAGTGGCAGGCGATCACGGCGCATTTTATGGCCACTACTCGCAAAAACGTTAAAATGATAAATTGTTAAACGTTGCCAGTTCGAAGTTGTCGATATTTTTCCCGCGCCGTCGCCTTTGTCGTCGGTGTTGTGTGTTTATTGTTCCCATTAGCTTTGAGCACATTCTAAACGCTCTGCCTTTGCTGTGAATGCTTCCACTTCGGCTGCTGCCGTGCCATTGAAGCGCATAGCCTGCCTGAGCGGCGATGGTTGACGCGTCGTATTTGACCGACTGCCGCTATCGGAGGATGGCTTCTTACACAAACTGCGTAGTGGTAGTGCCTTGTGGGGCGCGTATAAAGCATTAGATATACAATTTGTTTTGTAAGGCGCTTGAAGCGCCACTTTGTTGGCGGCTGCCTGACACCAGCCTCTGGCCAATAGGGGACCTGTTGTGGCGAACACTGGCGCTGTCGTTGCAATCGTCGAAGTCGATGTCGATGTGACGTTGTCGCTGTCCAAAGCTGTTGTTCTGCCATGTTGTTGTTGTTACCTGTATCTATTCACAGGTTTTCGTGTTAATTGAAAATTGCTTGCTAATGTTGCTTATCTGCTTATCGCTGTCCGCATGCAGTTGCACGCAATGACTGCAACAACTCCAGCAACAACAAGATCAACCATGGTGCTCTGTGACAGCAATTGCACCAGCTGCTATTTAAGCAGCAGCCACAAATGTGCCTTAAACTGCCGTCGCTTGCTGCCAGCCAGTACCCGCCATGTGCCGGCCATGTGCGAAGAGGTGACTGAGTGTCCACGTCCATACCACACCTCCGGCCAAATCAATTACCAACAGGTACATGCGCATAGATTCTGTCAAGTACTCGCGCAACGCCGGAGTTTGTATGTGCGAGCGTTTGCGCGCTGCTGGCTGCTGCTGTATTTTATTATTCATTATTTTCTTCGACAACATTCAAGCTTGAAACGCACTTAAAATTATCACCAATGACACTGATTTTTCGGGCCGTAATTTTTTTTCCCGGTTCCGCTCGCCACAACAAACATTTCTTGCACACTTGTAATTGGGTATTATCCGACTATAAGCCACTTTTATCATTTGACAATATTTTCTAAATTGCTCGCTAGGTTGCTGCAAGAAAACATTTTGTAAAGAGTGATGGATAAGCCGTGTTCGACATGGATCCACAAAAAAGCTTAATCACGAAAAAGGCTTGTTGCATACATATGTAATTCGTGAATTTCGCATGGTACATAGTACAGAAGATTGGTCATTCCGTGGTTCCGTGGTTCCGTGGGTAAGAGTGCTTTCGTATTGTAGGCTGGTTTGTAACCAAGTTTCGGACGTTTTGTCGTTTAATTTGACATCGAGAATTTGGTTTGACATGCACGAGTATCTACAGACCTCATAAAGATTGTTTTGGTTTTTTGGAGGTGTAGAGCTATAGACTGATAGCTTTATAACATTACACTATGAACTTAATTTCGGGAATATGGGCAGCCAAGACGCCGCATTTTGGATGTCACTTTTCAATCAATGGAGGATGCATCTCCGCAATAGTGCACAATGTTGTCTTCCAAGGCATCCACATTTTCCAGTTTGTTCGCATAAATCAATGATCGCATTTGCCCTAGAGGAGTTAAATCGCACTGTTCGGCTGCTCATTTCGAAAAACAACGAGTCGGCAAATGTTTTGTGTTTTGTGTGATCTGACTAACTTATGATCGTTTAATCGTTATCGGAAAATAAAATCTCAAAAAGCACATCCTTTAATAACATGTTTTAATGGCACAGCTTTTACAAATGTATTTAAAAAAAGCTCAATATTTACAGCCAATTGTATCTACCATCTCAATGGATTATTGTTTTTGGTTTAGGTGGTTTTTTGTTTCAATAAAAAGCAGCAGCGTATGTCAAGCAAGAAATGAATTTATTTGCTTTTAATTGGCATTGGAATGGGTAAAGCGACGAAGAACCACTACGCCAACGAAGCCACCGCGAATCGAAAGCATTGATATGTGGTGTCTCAATATGGATTAATAAAAATACAAATATGTACCTTCTTAATGATTTAGTGCTTCGAAGTTGATTTTTTTGAAAAGGACTCTCAAAAATGTCCGAATATAAACTGAGTGTTTTGGGAGTGCTTTGGTAATAGTCGGAAAAGGAGGCTTTCCAGAAATATCGTGTCTTTGTATCAACGAAGCTTTAATTCTTTCAGATTTTTTTTCAGGAGCTTTCGTTTGGACATTGTTTGAATTATTTGCCCACCGTACCACTTTCAGAAGTGCACAGTTACATATTTTTTATTGTATGTATGCACTTCTCTCAATAAAGCTACCGAATTATAAATAAAATGTAAGTGCGCCTGGGCCACACTGGAGAAGTAAAACTCACGTTACATACATATATATTTTGTCTCATAAACAATATACATACATACATATGTACACACATACTACATCTGTTTTTGTCTTTTCTGTCTAGATCACTAACTCTACCCCCGTTCGTTCTAATTACATTTAGGTTATTCTATTTTCCTTTATCTTTATACTTTATCGATAACAAAATCGATGGTTACATCCATTAAAATATCGACNTACATTTAGGTTATTCTATTTTCCTTTATCTTTATACTTTATCGATAACAAAATCGATGGTTACATCCATTAAAATATCGACAACAAAACCGATAAAAATATCGATAACAAAATCGATGAAAAATTTCGATAGCAAAATCGATAATAATATTGGTAGCAAAATTTATTAGAAACTACCGATAACAAAATCGATAAAAATATCCATAATAAAATCGACAAATATCGATAACAAAATCTATAAATATCGATCACAAAATCGATAAATATAGATAACACCATCGATAAATATCGATAACAAAATCGCTAAATATCGATAACAAAGTCGATAAAAATATCGATGAAAATATCCATTACAATATCGATAATAAAATCGATAAAAATATTCATAACAAAACCGGTAAATATCGATAACAAAATCGATAAAGGTCGATATAAAAATCGATAAACGTCTATAACAGAATCAATAAATATCGATAACAAAATCGATAAATATCGATAACAAAATTTTTAAATATCGATCAAATAATCGATAGATATCGATAAAAAAATCGATAAATATGGATAACAAAACCGATAAATATCGGTAACAAAATCGACAAATATCGATAACAAAATCGATAAAAACATCGAGAACAAAATCGATAAAAAATATCGCTAGCAAAATAGTTAAAAATATCGATAACAAAGCGATAAAAGTATCGATAAAAAAATCGATAAAAATATCGATTATTATATCGATAAGTTACGAAAATATCGATAGCAAAATTCATAACAATATCGATAAAAATATCGATAACAAAACCGATAAAAATATAGAATCCCAAGGATCCATAAAATCCCAAAATAGTTCCCTGATTGAGTCTCTGTGTCTCTCTATATCCTTTCCTCTTTAATTATAATTATTTCCTTTATTACCTTTATTTTAATCTTTCTATCTTCATCTTTACTTTTATCGGTATCCTTATTCTCCTCTTTGTCTTTACTTTTGTGTTAACAATCCCGTTTCCGTTGCACCATTTCCGTGTGCAATTTCCGTTGAATTTGCCAATTTACTCCCAACCAAACAACCGCCGCTAAATACGTTTCACTTCAAAAGTAGTGGTAGCAATGTAAATAGTTGCTATGTATGATTAAATTTTTCTCTACAGGGTCCCTGCACAGAAGCTGATTCATTTTCATATACGTACAATCACAAAATGATTGCTCAAAATAATTTAAAAAAAATAATCACAGTACGTCGATCAGACCCACTCCGCTGCGGCAGTTCGATGGTTGGGCGAGCATCTTGTTGCCTAAATAAACAACAATTCGCGGGGAGTATATGTATGTATGTATGTATACACACTTTTGAGATCTTTGCTTCATGCCTTCAATCACTTCATATTCATAATTCTACCATCATACACACCTAACGGTACCCACTTCGGATATCGCCATGACGTTGGGCGACGATTTTTCCAGCTAGAGAGGTTCCAGCGCGCGTAGTCTCAACGGTCGGCTACAGATTGCGACATTCAACTGGGTCGATTTTAATTTGTTTAAATGAAATACTCATTTAAATTTTATTGACAAACAAATTGAATTGATTGATTTAAATGAATTTATGTGCACGCAGCGGTGAGTGAGTAAAGCGCGTTGAATGTGATGGCAGCCAACGTTTTGAGGCGATCTCTAAGCGGCTGAGGGCGAGAACTGTGTGTAACCGCCTGCTATTTGACTACTTTGCGGGGCAGGAAATATGGTGAACGGAATGGGCATTTGGAATTTAAATGCTGCCCGGTGCAAAGTTTCTTGTTTCTGCCACGGACCGGCGCCAAATCGAATTTGCTGCGAGAGTTAAAGGCATTGCTGCGCGCAATTCCAATAGGTTCGTAGGGTACCAGCGCGTTTTTCATAAACATAAAATGCTGCAGCCTCAAATGCGTCACAGGAAAATTTCATTGAAAATTTGTTTTGAATTCGCTGCGCGTAAAATTCGAAATTTGCTAAGAAGTTCCAGTTGAGGGCTAAAAAGGCGCTCAACGGCGAACAAGCGCAAGCGCCAAATAAATTATTCTGCTGTGCCTGCGCATACATTTCATATGCATGTATGTATGTAGTACGCATAACACTTGCTTCCCATTTGACTTAGCGTTAGACTCTTGGACCTGTGCCCGGCGGGACGCACATCAACACTGTAACAAATCTGCGGTAAATTGTTTCCCCCTGCATTAGATTTGGTCAAGACAGCGAGGCTTATTGGTTCGCTGGTGTCGGTGTGCAAGTGGCTTGCACATAGAGCCGCCTCTTGGCCCGCCAACAAAACGCAAATTCCGACCAGCAAAATGCAATCGCAGGTCTACACTTGAAAGATTGTGAACGCGCAGTGAAAGGAGCAGAGTGCAGCAACCAGGGCGAGGTGTCTGTGGCGACTATCGGACACGACTTTTTAATTAGCCATTGTGCAAACATTGAGCATCTTATGGATATCCAAGCCGAGTTTATTAATTTACCAACGGCATTTATGCCCAGCACCGACTGGCGACTGACTCCAGAGTTGTGGATTCGCCGCGCGCCTTGCGACAAACTAAGCGGCGATCCGACAATATAAGCGGAGCGCATCCATTTGTGGCTGACGTCAAAGAGCAAATCGCCAGCCAAAGAAAATACGTACCTCACTCACCTCGCCCATTTAGCGAACTCGTCTGGCGCTTTTGACCAGCGGACTGAGCAAAGGTGCACCATCTTTAGTCGCATTGGGCATGAATGAAAATACTCATCTCTTTGTTTATCATCGTCATCGTCGTCATCGTCGTCGTCGTTGTCGTTGTCGTTGTCATTGTCGTTATTGCCATCATTGTTTGGCCGCTTGTTTTGCTCGTTTTGCCCTTTAGCGTGCCTTTAACTGAGTGACTAGTTCTTTGCGGTTTGAATAACAATTTCAAGCTTTAATTTTTACAATAGCGATTTTTTACAACTTCACGGCATTTCACTGGTTATTACTTTATTAATGTATGGCAGAAAGCTTGACACTCTTGTGTAAACATCAGGTCGACCCTGGGCGCATGTTGCGGTGCCGTATGAAACGATCCCGACCAGCTGTGGTGAGCCGTGCAATGTTATAAGTGGGCCGCCAGAGTCACCCTGGAAGTAGGAAGACTTTTTAGCAAATTTTGCGCAACTCATTTACTGGTTTGCTATGTCTGGAGAAAATTAAATAGCAAAAATATTAAAATTTCTAATCGGAAAAAACAAAATTGATTTGCCATGGAGAGCTACATAAATTTGTGTGTATACGTAGCGCTCTTTAAAAAGTTATTGCAGCAAAGTAAAACATCATTTTTTTAAGAAACATTTTAGAGGCGTTAATTTAGGTGTCAACTAGTGCTTGTCAATTATGTTGGATCTTTTCCAAAATTCTCATATGCATTCCTTACTCACCACACAAGCGCCTCGACCCCGCTCGCCCAGCGCGCACAGCTCATTAGCAGTTATGCGGAAACCTTGCTGCGCACACTCCATGTTTGAAACGGTGCGGTAGTCCAACACTTGTAGCTGCTCTGGCAAACCGCTAGATCCGGTGGGCGTAAGGGAGCCCCAACCCGTCAAGCGCACTGGAACATTCTCTCCGATGCGGGCCGTTCCACTCAGCGCAATCGTGCCTAAAGTGGATTTGCCCAAGTTAAATGGCGGCGTTACCTTCAGCACCGCTATGTCGTTAATGATTAGCGAGCTCGATGAGAAGCTTGGATGCGAGCGCATAGCAATGACCCGATGGCGTTCGCCTCCTCTGCGCCATGTCAGCGTGCCAGCGACTACGCTAATGTCATTCGCATTCATGTTGGCCAGACAGTGGGCGGCAGTCAGTACATGATGAGCGCTAATTATGGATCCACTACAGAAGTGATGGTAACGTCCAAATCGAGGCATCTGCAATGACACCTGATAGGGAACGAGTTGTGCGACGGGTCGGCCACCGTTGACACGTGTTGCAGGTTCTTCCACGTTGGTATCGTTGTCGGAATCCAGATCATCCCACTCATCAATGCTCTCAGCGCTGGTTGTTGGGATGTCATCTAACTCAATGGTGTCCGTGGAATCTGCCTCTTGGAGCTCTACATTTTTAGCATTGCTTAGAGCAATGAACAATGCGACACTGAACAGCTTCTGAATTAACATTTTCTTCTGCACATCTGATACCGACTGAAGAAGATGCGTAAGAAATCAAGGTACTTATTAAGTACATAAATGGTGTACCTGATTTCACCTTCTTTATTTAGTCAGACATACTTAGTGCGATTTATTGTGGCGAAATATGCAAATCCCTACTCATGCTTGCACATCTGTAAGTCTCGGTGACAGTTTTGGGTTTTGTTTACTCGTATTTGCTCTGGGCATTCTTAAGTATTAGCCTTTCAATCAAAGCACAGATAAGGCGGCAGAGTAGGTATTCACTGTGCAATAGCGGCAAAGTGGCAAAGTGGCAGGTAAAATGGATACTAGCTTCCTCTTCTACATATGTGTCAACTGGGCACTGTAATCCAATTAGTTCAGCTGGGTTTTCTCTGCTGATCAGCTGTCAATGCTTTAAATTAGCGACAAGCTTGGTTGCCTTGTGGCGGTAAACCAAAACCAGAGCCAGGAACAAAAATAATGAAACGATAACTGAAGATGCTTAAATTCATTGCTTGTTCCTTATAATCAGCAAATTGGTCATTTATTTTAATACCTAATTTGTTGCCACAAACTGTGTTATGTACGAACACAAGCGCTCGGCACAGTGGGATATAAATTATGATCCAGGCGAGTGCGATGCACCCTTACAGTCGGCAATAGCGACGTGCAGCTTTTTGCAACGATATGAGGATCATTTTTATTTTATTTGAAATACGCGTATGTACGTAACTTGGCGAAATGTTTGATGTCAAAGCGTCTTGCCGCATTCCTAACCTAATTTCTTTTAGTATTAAGAAAAGCTGCATAGTGCATTTTGACTTGGCGCATACCAAACTTACTTATTATTACTTTGGATTCCTATACTAAAAATTATTTTCGCGGCCAATATCTGCTTTCGAAGAACCGACAAGCTCATTTGTCTTTTACGTAGCTCATAGAGTCGCCAGAAAATAAACATCTCGTTCTGTCTCCCATGACTGTTTGTTGTAACTGTTGGCTTAAATCTGATAAAGACGGTTGTGTCTGTGTTTGGGTTCGTTCATACATATGTATGTATGATTGGGTGTGTTTGTGTGGATGGAGTATGTATGTATTTTGTTAATCCATTTATGTTGTTTGTGCAATATTTATAGGTCGCGTGTGCTTGTTACCTAATTGATGACAACAAGTAGGCGCTTCTGCTGTCCTAAAACAACTCTGCAACATGCCAACAGTTGCAAATGGAATGATAGTGAAGCACATATGTACATACATACATATAAAAATGGACTTGCAAAAGCGCAGCTTTTATTTTGTGGCTTAAACTTATATGTACAGCATGTTGCATAACAGCACTTATGTAGGTATCAACCGAAACTGCTTTTTATATTAGCGTCGATCCAACTCACCAACCGAAGTATGTGTGTGTAAACATAAATGTGATTGGGCTTGCAAATGGACTTTCCATAGGACAGTATACCGAGTTGTTTGGTCATATTCGCGCTGAGTAACGCTCCTCCAGAGTCACCCTAGAGCGGAATATTTAGAACGAAAGTTTCATTATTTCCCATACATACATAC
>NW_016174840.1:0-10574 GCF_001687245.7 Rhagoletis zephyria
AACCTCCCTTGGGCGGACACTCACCGTCAGTCATTTTTTGTCCGCCCAAGAGAGGTGTCCGCTTAATGGAGGGGAAGCCTATTTTAGAACTTTTTAATGTTTTAATTAATTGAATAGTCACTATTTCTTATTTGAATAAAAGATATTGATATTACATCGTTCAAACAAAAATTTGCATGTATTTTTTCAAAAGTGCACATTTCATTTATGTGCGTAAGTACATATTAAGTAATAACAAAATAAAAATAAATATTATATTTTAGTCCATAAACTACATAAAATCATAGATTCATTACATAAAAAACTGGGAAATTGTCGATTGACGTACGTTTTATTTTTTAATTTTTTTCAGTGTCAGTACCTTTTTCATCAATAGTTTTCATGTTTTTATCAGTCTCCAAGGGTTTCTGACAATTCAAATAACGAACCTAAACCACTGCGCAAACCAAACTAAATGTGTGCATAACAATCACATTTTGTGCGGGAAGTCCCCTTTTTCCATTTAGTAGTCCGCCTATGAGGAGTTCGCGTCCGCTCAACGGAGG
The DNA here is from genome assembly GCF_001687245.7 of Rhagoletis zephyria. NCBI lineage: Eukaryota > Metazoa > Arthropoda > Insecta > Diptera > Tephritidae > Rhagoletis > Rhagoletis zephyria. Next base: position 546 of record NW_016174840.1, read on the forward strand.
TTTTTGTTTGATTTGTTATGAAAAGAAATCTTAATGTCCGTTGATAAGAGGTTCGCGTCCGCCCAATAGAGTTTTTGTGTCAATTTTATGCAAAATAACTGTCCGCGTCCGGCCAAGAGAGTGTCCGCTTAAGAGAGAGTAATTTGTTCCGAAATTTGTACTTAAAACTTGGTATAGGGAAAAATGTCCGCCCAAGGGAGGTGTCCGTCTAATAGAGGTGTCCGTTAGGAGAGGTTTCACTGTATTACATATGCATATATAAAGACTCAAGTTTACTTTTTGAGCTGCATAATATTTTTTTAAGGGCGGTATATTAATACAGTTCGGCCGCAGGGCCCAGGTTCAAGCCCAGTTTCCGAGTAACATAAATGTATTTTCGAATAGCAGTCGCCCCTCGGCAGGCATTGGCGAAACTGCGAGTGTATTTCTGCCATGAAAAATACAGCTTCTCACAAAAATACAATCGCCGTTCGGAGTCGGCGTAAAACTGTATGTCGCTCCCCTTTGTGTGACAACATCAAGGCGCACACCAAAAATCGCAGGAGAAGCCCGGCCAAACACTAACAAAATTTTTGTTTTCCACGGACAACCAATTGTTTGGATGTAACGTATAGTAAGTGTAAAAAAAATTTTACATGACAGAGATAAATATATGTATATAGTTTTAGTGCGATTTCTGTGACTGCATACTAACTTCTGAATACTTGGTTCAGCGGTACTCAAAGCTAAGTGCATGTCGACTGCGAGGACGCCTGCGCCGCCAACAAAGTTAGATAATCTATATCGCTTTCACGAATAACCGGGAAGGAAATTGACATTTGAGTCCAAAAACCTTCAAGATTTATTCCTGTCCCGAATACTTCTTTCATTTTACTATCGTGTTGCATTTCAATCACTTCACCTTGAACTCATTTTTTAAGTTGTTCAAATGAAATAAAATGTTCTTTTGTATTTATCCTTTAAACTCAGCACACTGTCCGTAAATAATTTCAGAAGAAAAATTTTCCCTTTCGACTTTGTTGATTCATAGCTAAATTTAAGTGATAAACGCCTCGATTATAAATGTTCAATGCTCATTTTCAGGCTGTCTGTAGGATGACTGAATTAACAGCGATGATATTTAAATACGCACTTTTAGGCTGAATGGTGTGGAAAGGGTTGGAATTAATTTTGTGAGAATATGTTGTGAAGACCAGGGCGCTTGCTTGCCTTTCATACTCGTACATTATATTTTATTTTTGGCATCGCGGAGGTTTTCAGGGACCTCTGGCTTAGAGTTTTAAGAAATTTCTTATAAAAAAAAGATTAAAAACCCTCACTTTTACTCCTGTCCTATGTCGGCTTATCGCCCATTGAGATTATTTCATTTACTTCAAAACTAGCAATGAGTATTATACTTGCAACAGCTCGTTGAAGCTAATTTAGAGTCATAATATTCGAAAGTTTTCTCCTTAAAAGCTCAAACAACATTTCGGCGTTCGCTTCAGCAATGGCCTCTGAATACGAAAGACTAAGCTGTCTTCAAAAAGGCAAAACACCCTCATGAAAAGGGGCGGAGGTGCATTCGGCTACTTAGACTTGGCACAATTAGAATGCCACAGTCGCGACAAATGCCATAAATCCTCATAAAATAATTTTATCCTAAAGTTGAGAATCTCCCCGCAAATGGTTCAAGTGGAAAATCCATTTGAAGCGAATAGGAAGCGGCAGCCTAATGCCTCATAACAAACAACTAAAATCACAAAGACAAAAAACAACGGCAACATGGGTAAAGGCCTTATACAAGCTACGCGGCAAGCGAAAGTGGCAAACCAGTGTGGAAGAAACATGATTTTTATCTACTAACCAAGCGTAACAGCAGCAAACACTTCCTAAATCACCCGAATATGTATGTCAGCGATGCCAGCAACTCCACCATCAACACCACGGAGAACAGTAAACAACACCAGACTGGATGGGGCAGAGCGAGTACGCAAAACGCTTCCTGCCGCTAAGCATAAATTATATTTCTCCAAGTAAGAAGGAAGCCAAACAAGTTCCAGGGTGTGGGGCGTCGAGCAAATGGAAAAGAAAGCGCTGCAACGCATTAGAAGAACAAAGAAAAAAAAAACAACTGTTGAAAAAATAAACGCGGAAAAAGGTGGAGTAAACGGCAGAAATTATGAAGCACTTCAGCGGCACTTCATTAATTTATACAAATCTAGCGTGTTTGTTTAATCGCCACAGCGAAATGGGGGAAACGTAAGACGTCGAGCTAAAAAATTAAGGCAGCAAAGCCCTTGGAACGCCAACGAAAGCGAAAGTCAGGGCCACATGCGCAACGGGCCGCCGCAACTTCACTGCGCCCATTCACCTTGGCCGCCGCAGTTGGCCGAACCAGACGTACTGTAAATTTTCGCTTTTCACGCGAATTACCTTCGCAGGCAGAGCCTCTCGGAGGCGCAATAATTATTTTTATGAGCCGCGCGGTGCAACAGTAGGCGCGTTTACGCCGCACAGATCCACCGACGTCGCGAAGCGGCAACGCACTTGATTACAGCTGCAATGCGGCTGAAGTGCGTGGATTTATAAGATCAAAACGGCGGAAGTGGGTGGCAAAGAATCTTATTTGGATATTCGAAGCGCAGAGTGATGAGTTCCGCGAACAGCAGATTCAGGTATGTGTACATATATCTATTCAAGGTTGGTGCGAGGCAGCGTGCAGTGAATATGCTTTTGAAGTGCCAGCCCATTTGTGACGCGTCGCAGTACAAATGAATTAGAAAAAATGCTTGTACCTACGAAACCGAGAGACAGCCCAGCTCCAGGACTGCCGCTCTGTGACTGCCGACGGCGAATGTCCGAAGACAGAGCGGGCGGCTGGGGCGACGGCTGTGAAAATCGCATAAATAAATNAATATGCCAAAGGAAAAACAATAATAACAACAACGACACATCGGTGAAATGAACATAAATATAAAAATGCAATGGGTGGGAAGGGGCGCCGCGAAGGGTGCGGTGTTGTCAAGGCTTGCAACAAACAGTGCCACATAATTCATACAGCTTCTGTGGTTATGCGCGTATTTTACGATTATTTAATATGCAGATTTCAAATGTTGCCCTAAAAATAATGAATTTCAAGCAAATTACATTTTAGCGCACGTTTGTGAGTGCGCTTTCGCTTATGTTTAATATATTTATTTACGTACATAAGTATGTACTCCCAGAGTGTCGCCAAATGAATGAGATAATGGACAGCTATAAAGTTCACGAATCAGCGAAAAGATAAACAGATACACGCTGAGGTGTATGTGTAGACAGCGAAACAAAGCAAACAGATTCTTCTACTTAACGAACGGGCACAGACTACATATGTACATACATGCGTATATTAGGGTAGTCCAAAAAAAAAATCAACCCTTTAGAATTCGTCCGCCGCCACCCCCCAGAACTGAAGAATAACGAAAATAAAGAGACCTGTAATTTTTTATTTTGAAATCGGTTAAAAGTTATTTATTCGTGTGCCAGTGTTTTTCCGGTTTTTCCGCGGTTCAAAAAAATTATTTCGGAAAAATATTAAAATTTACGTGAGCTGGACATATTTTGAAAATGCCTCCAAAAGTGGAGTTTTTTATGAATAAAAATAGTTTCTTAAAGAACTTTTTGAAAAAATCCTCTCAGATGACAAAACAGATTAAGCTTAAGCTTCTTTTCAACGGAATCGTAACTATGAGATTTTTGTTGCTGTTTTTTAACTTTTTTCAAAGATTGATTTACGAAAACTTGAGTAACTGGGCCAAAATTGTTCCCATTTACACTTATGGAGTATGTATTAGTAGAAGGGTGTTTTCCCACTATTTGTATTTCTGTGCAAAAAAAGTCATTCGTGTCCCAATATTTTTTTTTTTCCAAATGCCAACACATCCTAATTCAACTTGGAATCAAACTCGTTCATCATACCTTTCTCTTTCATCCTTTGAATGAGTTTATTAGCAAAGAAGTAAAAGGGGTGAGAAAAAACCTTTCCAATGATACCTCACAGGTCTAAATCGGAAAAGTTTAGGTTCAGTTATTCAAGTTTTTCTTATACAAATCTTTGAAAAAGTAAAAAAAACAGCATAAAAAATCTCATCATTACGATTCCGTTGAATTTTTTTAAATTTTTTTCAAATACTTTTATGCAAATTTTTTAAGCTTAAACCGTTCTGGTATTTGAGGGGTTTTTTTCAAAAAAGTCTTTACGAAACTATTTTTATTCATTTAAAACCCCAGTTTTGGAGGTATTTTCAAATCGGTACAGCTTACGTAAATCTTAATATTTTTCCGAAATATTTTGGTGGAAGTCTTAAAATTAAAACGGATTTTATAATTCCAATGGAAATACAGTACGATTTTTTTTTGTATGGGGAGTGATATATATTTTATTTGTAGAAAGTATAATTTTCGTATAACTGCTATGAAGTCGTTTGAATGGTTTGCTAACTAAACTTACTAAATATGAGCTTCTACTACAATTATTTACTATTAAATTTGTGAAGTATATATGTATGTTTGTTTCTGTGCCACCTCATACCAGCTATTGCATTTGGCAGATACGAGATATTGCGCGCCAAGCGACGATTTGTTTCTAAATACTTTATAGCAATTGTACGAAAACATATACAGACATACATATGTATGTACATATTTTCCCCATGCAAAATATATTGGAAATTTCAAGGCCTCGGCGGCAAAGTTATATATTAACCGATTTCAAAATAAAATTACGGGTCTCCTTATTTTCGATATTCTTCAGTTCTGAGGGCGGCTGAAAAAAAAACTTTGGACTACCATAATGTATATATGTATATATATACTTAGATACATATGTATGTGGTTTTTTGTCATCTGCACAACTAGCCGACAGGCAATGTCTGACATCGCAAATCCTTTCCATATTCCACGCTCATAGAAATTAGTAGCAATCGATGATGACGATACAGGAACAACAACGCACACTCTATCCAACTAAAGCCAGTAATGCAACTTTACAAATTCTGTATTCTACCAAATCCGTGTGGCATTCACTGCACATCTGCCCTTTTTACAGCAGCAACAGCGCTGCAATAGAGGCAACAACACCACCAACATGAACCCTCAACAGGATGGAAAATAAATTTTATATGCACCAAGCCATACCCGTTCCCTCCCCATTCGTGTTGAACAATATGTATGTAGGTATGTACGTGCATATATACACTCTTAGGCGCGGAACCGAACGACCAACAGCGAACGGTTAGCAGCGAATGGCGATTCCTGGCAGCCGTCCTTTGAATCCTTGAACCCTTATCACGCACACGTCGGTTGGCAGGACTGGCGGCTGTGATTTGGGCTGGTATGCACAGCTCTGCACATGCATATGTTATTATCGAAGGTGCATTCATCCATACATATGTACATACATACATACATATGTCCGCGGAGCGACTCAAATAGTTTTGAGCCGTAAAAAAAATGTAATTCATTGAAGTGCTCGACAAATATTTACCAAAATATCGGCGTATAAAACAAATCAAATAATGCTAAACTCTCAGCTGTATGCCCAGATGTACATACATACATCCATACATATGTACTTATGTGTGTGCTCATGCGTTGTTCGGCTGTTGACTCTTTTTGGTTGCGTGCAGAATAAAAGTATCTTTAACAGTCGTCATAAGTTTATGGAACCAATGGAGAAAAATGTGGCAATCGACATTGAAAATATGTAAATACTTCAAATGTATGAGCTTCTCATCCGAGGCGACGTTAGCCTTCGATTGAAATATCGTTTTTTCTTAGAAGCTTTTCCATGGCAGAAGTATATCTACTTACATATGTTTATTTATAAGGTTTATTGAAGGTTTTCGGTTGGTCGAATTTGGCCTCTTTTCGAGTCATAATCTGATAATTCTGAAATATTTTGGGATCCTTACTGAAATAAAAGTTATTTTTGGCCTTATGACTGGGTTCAGACACGTAAAATTTTGTTGCCCATTTTCGGAAACCACATCAGTGTTGCCATTTTAGAACTTTACGGCTAGATTTAGCTTTTTTTATTTGTGTTTGGCCGGAAAAACCTAGTTTTTTTCTTAGCTTTTTCTTAAAGTTATTTAGCTTTTTTTAGCCTTTTACTTTTGCTCAAAATATTAACTGTAAATTTAAATAGTATTAAAATGTTTAATGCTTTCATGATATTTTACTTCGGCGAGTTCTCATTCAAAAATATACCCTCCGAATAAGTATACAAATATTCAAATTCTTCTGCATCTAAACTCACCCTTTGCGATGATGAAGTACAAATATGTCGAACATGTGTGTATTTTCCCTCGTCAGAAAACACAAAGAAAGGCTCCGACTTTATCCGCTATCTGCGTGTTTAGGCTGGATTGTGAACTCTTTTGATACTCACATCATCTTTAGGAATGAGCGAACAGGGAGCAGTAGTTGCAAGACGACACCGGTGAATTTCTACACAGATGGGTCGAAGCTTGACGGAAGAGCTACAGCATCATTGTGTGAGTCGAATAGCGAATAGATTGCCATCTTTTCTACGTTAAGCTTTCCTTGCATTATTAGGCGCTAATGTTTTGCTGCACAGAGGCGGGTGTGTATCTTGGCTGCTACAAAATAGTGGTCCGAGTCGGTGTTTAGCCCCCGGGATGTACGTACCTATAAAACACAGGAAGCGCTCTTTTCGTATACCACATCCTGATTGGTTTGGTTTCTCGGCTTGTTGGCTTTCTCAAGTCCATTTAGCTTTTTATGCTGGAACCTAGGACTACATATCAGTCTAAGTTCGTTATAGGATGTTTCGTTGTTTAGGCTGAATTTTCCGACAGTAGCGCCTAAGATCCTTTCTTTGCTTACCCCGGAATTAAAATCATCAAGCTCGATTTTTATACCGCGGCGGGGGCAGCGCTCGTATGTGCGCTTCAAGTGCTCATAGAAAAGTTCCTTAGATGCTTCGTGCTTCTCTTGCATCGGGGCGTGAGCGCAAATGACGGTGGAGTAACCAGCAGGCTGACATTACTTGGGCACAGAGTCTCTCTTCCACCACAAACCCAACACCGAATTCTCGCTCCATTACATGACAGCTGTATTAGACCTCGCAAATCCCCAAGCAAGTAGATCTCAAAAGGCCTTCATGGCTTACGATTTCGTATATAAAAGCCTTAAACCAAGATAAACAAAAGCTGGAGAAGTCCTGTCCATATTCATATCAAATCATGTGAAAATTCTGTTTGAACGATTTTACCTGCTATGGAGAGAATTCTATCAACAACTGAAAGGATTCACCGTTATAAGTCTAAACATCGCGTCGCTGCGGTATTGTAGAAAGTATGCGAATCGTATTCTCGAAGGTAGGAACAATTCAACAAAAAGTAAGGATAATTGAAAATGAGAAGTGAAATATGCTTAAATAAATTTGCTACACTGCGGTTGCTTTTTAGTTTAAGACACGTCCTTAAAATAAGCAGACATCTAGGATATTATTTAAATGCCTTACTCATATCGCGCTCGAAAGGATATACGTATGTATGTATATAAGCTTTTATTTAAAGAAAAATTACACACCTCAACAATTTTTGCGATTGTCAAAATTTTCTATGCATTTGTCAAACATTTCACTAGCCTCATGAGCTACTGAAATTTTATTCACCTCTTAAGGCGCTGGCCCAATGCAGGCTTGCTTTGCACGCCTTACTTACTTCAATTTGCTCTGATTTACTTCAAAAACTCGTTTGGCCAAATGACGGCTTGGAACGCTGTCAAAGCTACCAGCTGTGTAGTTAAAAAATTAAGGTCTGTTCCCTTACACTATGAATAATTTTCCCACAAAATTCCAGAAAACTAAAAAAAAAATACAAACAATCTTTTCAGATTTATTTTTAAATTGATGCGAATTTGAATGCATTTCAAAGGAATGATAATAATTATACATATATAACTATAGGTACATTTATTAAAAACAAAAAAAAAATCCAATTATTCAAGAGACGACTGACCAGTAGTTTGACATCATAAATATCGCTAGCTAGCAAGAGAAATTAAGGATTAATGTACTTGTTTTATTTTTTCTTATTTATATTCAATGAAAGGCAAATTTTCTAAGTCCAGAAGAGGCCCCGAAAATCCGATGAGGCCAAAATAATACCAAATCTTTTAATAAAGATCGAATCCTTTTGATTCGTATGGAGTTTTGCTTTGCTTTAAACACGCAAAATGTTGTATTCAAAGTTCCTGTAAAATTTGTAAAAATGGACTTAGCAACTTTTCAGCCAGCGATATGTTAAATATAAATATGGAAACATATAATCATTTTTATTAAACTTTGAATAACTTATATTATATATATTTTTTTTAATTACGTAAAAAAATTGTGTACATAAAAGTGTGCAGCAATTGATTTAGAACGGGAACATACCTTTTTGTCAAAAGCCTACGAAACGCTTTCAAATAAAACATTTGCCTATTTGAAACTTTGAGGCGCTTAAAGCAAGTGAAGCAAAGCTGCCATTTGGCCAGCCTTCATACATTTTAGTATATTCCAAATAACTTTTGACAGTTCTCAAAGCGAGGCAAGCAAAGCAAGCCTGCATTGGGCCAATACCTTTAGTTGTCAAAAATTTACTCGCCACGAACTTTGTTACCGATTCATACTCGCTCGTAGTAAAAAAATTACATATAAAAAATTCAAAAAATTATGAAAGGTAGAAAAAACCTTCTCCTGTAAAATTTTGTTTCTGGCACATACTTCATACGTAATTCCATGCAAAGCGGTCGATATACATACATACATATGTACATACATACATACATGTATGTTTACATAAGGTGTGCAAAAACTTCGCATTAGCCACTCTTTTCATTACGATCTTTTTGCTTTATCCGCAAATTGTTCTTCTCGTGTTTTTGTGTGTTGTTTTTTTTTGTCTTTTTTTATTGCTAATAACAAAGGTGGGTACTTGTATGTATGTACTTCAGAGGTGAATAGATTTCTGTGGAGCGCAATGGGCGATTTCGGCAACTGCATCAAAATAGGTACATATCTACAAATGTATGTAGCTCGAAGTCCACACACACTGACGCAGTCGTCGGTGTGAGCATTAGCCCTGATGTGTTTTGTGGCCGAACTCAAATTGAAGTTTGACACGCTAGCAACTTTAACAATTACAGCAGTAAACAAATAATTTTCGTTTTTACTCAGATACTTATTGTTTCCTTATTTCTGAGGTTTTTCTCTCTCTCTCTGGTTTTTACAAGCCTTACAAATGGCTCAGCCGACAAGCGCTTGCTGCACACATACACACATACCTTACCAATTGGATTCTGCCTTGCCAGCATTGCTGTTTTTTGTTTGTGTGGTAGTGCTGCTGATGCTTTTTTCCGCTTCTATCATCCCCCCTCCCGCCGCCAGAAACTCCGATTTTGGGTTAATGATTTCCCGTTGCCGTGGTTCTTTATAAAGAAATAATAATTTATGTTGTTGTTGTTGTTGCTGCGGCGGAACATTTTAATTTCGCTAGATAGTAAAGCATATCGCCATTTCATTGAATTGAGCACGCAATTGGAGAATTTGCACTAAACGCTACTCCTCTCCGCCATGCCCTCGCCACGGAAGTGGAGGTCCGCTCGCCCTTCAGCCAATAATTCATATCGAAATGCTCGCATGCGAGCAGCGAAAAGCGTCGCAACGAAACTAGTTACCCTACATTGGGGCTAAATTGCAGCTAGAGCAGCCGATGCAGCAGTCATAATGGAGGCTGAAGTTGGCGCTTGGCGGCAGTGCCATTACATCCCATTGACCCCAATTGCCTTCGTTAGTGAGTTTTGGCCGAACAAAAAGTTGAGATGCGCGAAAACAAATTTGACCAAACAATTTGCCACAGTTTGTGGCGCTGCCCTCTTTAGCCAGCACTTATAGTTGTTTAGAAGCGCACACACACACACACACACGAATTTCCATATGCAATAATAACCCGAACGAATTTCGCCACATTTGCGCCATCATCATCAATTTGTTGCGAA
>NW_016174842.1:0-634 GCF_001687245.7 Rhagoletis zephyria
CGGCGGCGAATGCAACTTGGCTGGCGTCTACTACTATGTGTAGCTGAATAGATACGGCTGCTTGCAATTGAGGCGAATACCAACGTCTGATCTGGATTTCGTTAACGCGTTTAAACTCGCCCCACCAGGCAAACCATTTGTTTTGAAGTTTATCTGGAATCACTTCGTCCCACTCAATGCGGCTTTTCCATACTTCTTGTATCAGTACTTTGGCAAATAGTAGAAAATCTGCGAGAATACCAAACGGATCAAAGACTGCCATGATTATGCTCAGCAGTTCACGCTTCGTTGGTGCTCGTATTCCCTCTAATACTGGTTTCGGGATACGATGAAACTTGAATTGGAATTCGAACGAGTCCGTTGCCATATTCCAATACATTCCCAATATCTTTTCGTGGTTGGTTACGCTTTCTAAGCTTACTGGCTGTGATACTGTTCCTGGTTCTTTGTTCAGGCTGACCTCGATATCTCTGATGTTCGACACAAAAGACCTCAGTTGAAAACCTCCTTCGGCGTGGATGAATACGACCTCTCGACAAATTCTTTCGGCTTCTTGTTGATCTCTAAAACTGGCTACGAAGTCATCAACATAATGACTATTTATTATTGCTGCAACGGCGTCGGGATATAGCTG
>NW_016174842.1:7185-10574 GCF_001687245.7 Rhagoletis zephyria
AGTGTGTAAAGTATTAAGTACAGTGTTATGTGCATTTATATATTTAAAAGTATGCACAAATGCTTTTTTGTTAAGGAAACTAAGTGGAACGACTTAAGAAATTTTAACAACAAATAACTTATAAACAATGATATTATTTATATTTTTTAGTTATACATGTTTTAGAGGATACCTCCCTTAACATCCTGACCAAGTTTCATTTGTTAATTCCACCTGGTTTTCTTAAAACACAAGGTGCGGCTGACTACTAAAGCCCACCCGATCGAAGCTCACAACAAATCGCTCGCAGTACGAAAAACTGGTGGAATGCATGAGCGAAAGGCCGGACATTGGTCGAGGCCTTGTAAAAGGAGCTAAAGAGGATGTGGTGGAATTTTGGTAAAGCGTTCCAAGAATTAAAGCGGCACAATATCTATTCTAAGCTTTACTCGTGGTGCACCCGGAATCGGCTTTTTCTAAATGTAAAAAAGTGTTTCCTTCATTCCACATTCACTAGAAAATATAGCCCGTGGGTACTGTTTATGAATTTGTACAACGATTTTGGGTTGCTGTGCCCAAACGCGTGAATCGAATCAAAAAACTTTTACACACACTTGTAGACAACAGTTCACGCTTTATTTCAAAAATTTAATTTACTAAATCTGTGCACTAATTTAACAATAATGTCGGTTGGAAATATGGCATTTGTTGCAAATTTTTGTTATAAATTTGTATATACATTTTTATATACAAGATATTTTTATAAAACACCCAGTAACCAAAATAGGCATCACTGGGGCGGCAGCCCCAGGTTTACCACACAGAAAGGGCCGAAGGCCGCCTACGCAGAAATGTGTTCTCTGCAAAAGGTGTTCAGCCCCCCTTCTTCGGACGAAAGCTTAACTTTGTTTTTTCCTTGCAAAAAATCTAAAATTACCCTATTTTCAAACAGCTCCCCAGAGGTCTGTGGGAGGGGTTGGGGGGCGGTCGGGTGACTTTTCATAAAGCGACGTCAATCCTCTTTCGTTTGTGGGGCCCACACCACCTCCCCCTCCGCCCCTAAATCGTTGTACAAATAGCTAAACATTTCCCTAGCCCGTTACTAACTAGTTACAAAATTTCTGGCTCAACCCTCGATCATGTTACAGACTTCAAAGATGTTGGTGTATATTTTGATTCCAAACTTCGATTTATCACCCACGTCAACTATGTTGTTTCGAAATCGTACGCTATGTTTGCTTTTGTAAGACGTAACTGTTCAGTTTTCTCGGATCCATACACGCTCAAGATGCTATATACTTCATTAGTAAGATCTACGATTGATTACGCAGCCTTCATCTGGAGACCGTATCACGTTACTCAAATTAACCGTATAGAGCGAATCCAAAAAATATTTATTAAGTTTGCTCTCCGTTCTTTAAACTTTACTGATCCTATACCTTCCTACAAATCCCGTTTCCAACTTTTATCCCTGAAAACTTTACAGTCCAGATCTTCCATTCTCTCTTGCAGCTTGGTGTATAACCTGCTAAATTATACAGTTGACTGCCCTGCGCTACTGGAGCAACTAAACTTCTTTATTCATGCGCGGAATCTCCGACACGTCCCTCTTACACTGAGTTTCCTAAATTTGATTACCTCAAATTTGCTCCCACGCCAAGAACTCTATCTGAATTAAATAATGTTCCTAACTTGGACCCGTCCCTGTCGCCTGGAGCTGTCCGGAGCCTACTGTATAATTATTTTAACTAATTACTTTAACTAGTTCCTAAGCAATTTCTTTCTGTAGTCAGTAAGAAATTAATTGTTTCATATGACATAAATAAATAAATAAATAAATGGAGGCCTTTAAAAGGAGGGAGCTTACATTTTATCATTTAAGCTAAATGGATCAGAACAATCTCTTAGCAATCTCCTTTGTATATTAATGCAACTGTTAGCTGTTGTTCCTCCTGGGACAAAAGTGCACCGGCCACTGAATCCTTTGTATTCTACTTAATTAGGGAAAAATCTTCAAATAATGATTAAACTAATTTTTTTTTTTAATTTCACTACTCACTTGCGATTATGTATATTTATTTTGATTTGTTTCTGTCAAAGCAGCTGAGTAAGAATTTCGAATTTCACTATTTTAGTTGGCAACGCTGTTGATAGCTACGATCGGATTACAGCATACCAATTTTCGAATTTTCGGAACTGAGCTACGAATTCGTAACTACGAACTTTCGGATTACAGCATACGGGAGCTATCAAACGCACAACAACAACAACAACAACGCAAAATATCCACGAAACGGCATGAATTGCCGTTTTCAAAAATGTAACTCCCAAATGCCTAAGCCCTTATAGGTCCCTCGGAAGCCTTAAAAAAAATGTGCAAAAATCACAATTTTTACTTAGGTTTTCGCTTGTTTCGAGTTTATGGCTTGAGCCTTTTTGTGTTGCCTGTCAACAGGGGGCCACAATGGGTACATACAGTGACGAGCAAAACTGTAACATGGTGTAACGCTTTTTATATTAGCCGCCGCTATCTTTCCAAGTTCTAACGACATTCATACTTTTGTTGTATATTCGTATTGGTACACCTGTACTTCATCTCTCATAACGAATTGAAAAGAATCCAACAACAATAAAACCAGCAGACAAAAATGTAAATTAAGGCATATGTTACAGTTTTGCACTTATATATTTATACCTTTCATGAGCATGAAATGGTATTATAACTTTGGTCCGATGTTTGTAAGTAAAAGAATAAGAAGAGATAGACCCATTAAAATGTATACTTAAGTGATAAGAACGTCGAGCTGAGTCGATTTAGCCATGTCCGTCTGTCCGTCTGTCTGTCTGTCTGACTGTCTGTCTGTCTGTTCGTCTGTTTGTATGCAATCTAGTCTCTCAGTTTTCGAGATATCCGGATGAAATTTGGTAGGTGGGTGTATTTTTATAATGTATTAATCATTTGTCGGAACCGGAAGAATCGGACCACTATAACATATAGCTCCCATACAACTGATTGTTCAGATATGAGATTTTTCGTTATAACTTCTCCATTTATGCAGCTAAGAACATAAATTTTGCAATACTTCCACCCATTATTAACAGAGAACTTAGAGTGAAAATTACAAAGATCGGATCACTATAACCTATAGCTCCCGTACTACTGATTGTTCAGATATAAGATTTTTCGTTGTAACTCCTCCATTTAAGTAGCTAGTAACATGAAAATTTGAACTGTTGTCACTCATTATCAACAGAATACTTTCAGAGAAAATGGCGAAGATCGGGTCGCTATAACCTGTAGCCTCCATCATTATTAACAGAATATTTACAGTGAAAATAACAAAGATCTGGTCACTATAACGTAAGTAAGTAAGTAAGTAAAGTAACTTTATTTAGCTTTTTTGCTATTT
>NW_016174846.1:0-1327 GCF_001687245.7 Rhagoletis zephyria
ACTATATTTTTATCATGGACAGTACCTGTAATTATTGTACCATGCTGTAAGCAAAATGTATCCAACAAAGTGTGATTGAATTTGACATTGCTCTCAGAAGAACCATCCAAAGCCAAATTGAAAAAATTGTGTATGAATTTCTAATCGATTGTTTATATTTTTGGCAGTATAGTACCTTAAAAGAGAGCCTAACTGAGTTGTCAATCACACCTTGGCTGCAAGTGTATAAATGAAAGACGTTTGTTTACAGAATTATTTGTTCAGGCAAAAATTCTTATGCAGGATTTCCACTAGGCATTAAATGGCAAAAATGACAAATGACAAAGTCGGGCATTAAAAAATAATCATTTATTACATTAAAAACACAGTCATTAAGTTCATTTCCACATTTCATACATTTTTTGTTATTTCAATGCCTAGTGGAAATTCGGCATTACACACAAAAGTTTACTTCTCAAAAGATTTCGTTATTTTGGTGCATTTGGCTTCTATTCTGCTAAAAATATTTCCTATAAATTGCATCAGCTCTTTCACATGTTGTTTACAAATGCAACGCACCTTTTCATTTTACAGTTTTCATAAATTAGCATGAGAAAAACTTCGGACTTAAGTAATCCTGCAACTAAGAGTAGGCATACATTGGTGGGACTCGGCTTGAATCGCTTAGGTGGTTACAGCGGCTATCAAGAAGTGTATGTACATAAATAAAAAATTTTTTCTTTAAAAAAAATTTGCATTCGATGAAATTGTATTTCAACAGTCCGAAGCTGAAAATTGAATTTGACTCCTAGTATAAAATAATAGCCGTTTTCGTTGTTCGGAGTTAACTCCAAAACTACTGCATAGATTTCAGTAAAATTTTCAGAGCTTATACCTTGCATATATGGTCCTATTATAGGCTACCAGAAAACTCGGTAGGTGATGCTGGGTCGAGTTATTTATAAAAATCGTATTTATGAACCGATTTCTTTTAAATTCAAAATGTAAGCTACCAGCATGATGGCAAATACGTTTACCAAAAATAGACCCGCTATGTGGCGCGGGAGTCGAGTTATTTATAAAAGTCGTATTTATGAACCGATTTCTTTCAAATTCAAAAGGTATAGTTTAGCATAATGAAAAATACGTGTACCAAAAACGGAGCCGCTAGGTGGCGCAGGAGGCGATTTATTTATAAAAGTTGTATTTATGAACCCATTTGGTAAGCATGATGAAAAAAGCACTTGCGAAAAGCGGACCCGCTAGGTGGTGCTGGAGTCGAGTTATTTATAAAAGCCGTATTTATGAACCTATTTTGTTAATACACATACGAAACGTTTATTACTTT
>NW_016174846.1:2023-10569 GCF_001687245.7 Rhagoletis zephyria
TGGGGGAATCAAAATTTTCGCGTGAATTTTTTTTCGGGCGAAACTCAGGATAAAGAAGATTACATACATAAAATGATAGCCATTTCCGTTTTTCGGACTAAACTCAAAAACCACTCAATAGAGCCTAGTCAAATTGTCGGAGGTCCTATTATGGGCTACTAGAAAACACGCTGGTGGCGCTGGAGTAGAGTTACTTATAAAAGTCGTACTTATTAAAAGATTTCGTTCAAATTCGCAGCGTGACTACCTGTATTATAAAAAATTCCTTTGCTAAAAATGGACCCGCTGGAGTTTAGGTATTTAGAAAATCCTTATTTTTTATAAAATCTGATTGGAACTCATAATTCGTATTCATTTCATGACAAGCAAAGGTTTTGCAGAAAAGGGACCCAATGGATGACGCTGCACCCGAAATATATAGAAACCCCCACAGGGTTTGTTTATCTTAGACGAATTTACTTTTCAGATGGCTAAATCAAGGATCCGATTAAGTATGCATATAAAGACCGTAACACTGTGTAAGCGTGATCTTGTATCTACCTCCGATTGACGAAGTTGCTCGAAGCGGCCGCTATTACAGCAGTAAGACTCAAAGAAACCAATTCATAAATATTAAGACGAATTGTAAAAGGGGCGAATTGACGAGGAAAGATTCGACCACATCTGTCCAAGAAGGAACAGGGTAGGTATATCAATGGTTTCATTTGAACGATATATAACGATAGTTTACGCGAAAACTTTTCATCCTGTGGAGCAGCGAGGATTCTTGGCCTTCCTATAATTGAAAACGCTCATCTGTGCTCTTGAGTTTCCGTATAAGGCACTTTTATTGGCTTACATGGAACACCGGACCAATGCTGAAGTTGCAGGATCTTAGAAGAATATTACGCACGCTTGGCGGAGATCTCACAGGTTGAAATAAGACCATAGGTAAAACGCATTACGAGTACATCGAAAAGGATTACTATTCCATATGGAATCACAGCGCTACTATTCTTGGCATATGTGTGAGGAGGATTCCGTTATTTAGTCGTTTCAATTTTTACTAAAAATGTTTCCTTTACACACTGCTTTTGCTTTTAAACGCTATTTTTGAATTGGCCAACGCAAAAGATCTTATTAGGCGCCGCCAAGCAAGCGGGCATGTGCTAGTGTACTTATAAGGACATAGCCTTAGCGGTTACGAGGTTCCCAAATATCCGCGAAACCATTTGGTTTCATCACTTGTTTTGCTAACCATTTGCTTTACCTCCACAGCTGTGGGCAACCGGGTTCATTCACATATTCATGTACGTGCGCACAAGTATTACGGCAAAAAAGGGAGATGCATGGATTCTAATTACCAGCATGTATGTATGTATATATGTAAGAGCACAGTTCAGAGCCACCCTCCAAACACAACGAAACATACTAAAAACTTACTTAGCACTTTTACAAATGTACATGTACATATGTATGTAGTAGCTTATTGAATTGGTAACACGCTTGCCTTACATCAAGGTTATAATTGGATTTGTTACATACAAAAAGGTGAAACGAGATTACCTATACAGAATTCAATATTTTCTTCTTAGTTTTCTTAATTTTCCATTTCGTTTAGAATGCGATTTCTCCATTCGCCGGAGGTAAAATTTAAGTAAACTGTACATTGTTATGTTTTGTTATGTGGTTTTGTAACACCTAAATTAAAAAAAAAAACAAACACTTAGTACCCCGTGTAGCATAAGATGGCCTGGGCCCAATTGCACCAACGGCTTATCATTTATCACTTTACAACTTTTGGATAAGCCTTTTTTTGAAAAGTAAAGTTGATAAGTGTTGCACTTTGTACTTATCAAAAAAAACGTATCAACTTATAAAAAAATTAATAACTGACAAGTTTTTTGGATAAGTCGGGTTGATAACCATTGCACAGCCAATTTCTTTTACTTTTCAAATGGAGAACTTTTCCAATAATGTGCTTAGCTGAAATGATTTTCTCAATGGAAAACGAAAGCTTAGCAAACCCATGTGAGATTTGATAAACATTTTCAATTTATCTTTTTTTCTTACTATGTCGCGCGCACAAAGCAAAGCCAATAAATTGGCTGCCTTAAAAATTATTAAAGAAAAAAGTAAGTCCGCCTTGACTATCATATGTATGTTTATATAAATAACTATATTTTCTACAATTAAGGATTTTTTATTTGAATCTTTCCAAAATAATTCAGTAACAAAAACACAAGAACCACATTGCATTAATTGAATGATTTCCATACCGGTTAACAAATTGGTACTCAGTAGCCTTAGGGGCGTCGCTATTTATCATAGTTCCATCAATGTACCTTGCGACTTAAGGAAATCCACCAATGTTGAAAAATTGTGTGACAATATTTTTCGTAAATTCCGGCCAACTAATAGTTTCATCCATCAATTTGTTTATCAGGGCATTTGCCACTCGATTAATTACGGTACATGCCGTTAATTTGTGAACCCCAGGCAATTGACCAATTCCGTGATATTGGCTACCATTACCTAACTGCCCGTCTCCATAGGATAAAGTTTATATCTTGATACATATTTATGTTAGAATATAAATAGCCAATGGAGATCGCTCATTTCTCTTTAAGAGCAATATATATCAGAGCTTAGACGGCAATTTAGTGGTTTGACAGCTACATTAATGATTTATTTCA
Source organism: Rhagoletis zephyria (assembly GCF_001687245.7). NCBI lineage: Eukaryota > Metazoa > Arthropoda > Insecta > Diptera > Tephritidae > Rhagoletis > Rhagoletis zephyria. The sequence continues at coordinate 4,699 of NW_016174846.1, forward strand.
TATCGCTGCTGCTTCTTTTACGGGTTTCAATTAGAATATTCACTCTTTTTATCAGATACAATTAAAAAATATTTGGCAAATCGAGTCGAGTTCAAAGTTTCGAATTTCAGAACATGCCCGTATATCAAAATCTCGCCTTTCAGGAAAACCTTTGGAAAAGTTGATTTTTTGGGCAAATATAACAAAAAAGGAGTTATTTTCTCAAACTGATTTTATATGAAAAAACTTTATATATTAATCTGGTAAAAAATGTATTCTATTGTTCTGTATGAAAAAATATTAGAAGATAAATAATCTTGTAAAAATGCATATTTTTTGTGAAAAAAATTCAATAACTTTGAAAAATTTGCAAAGTCGTCGTTCTATGTACAAGTACTCGATACCTTTCCGATACTGAGTAGGTATCGATACCTTGGTTGATACAAGTACAAGTACTGATTTGAGTAATACCTTGATGGTATCGATTTATCCCTATCACTGGTATGATAGATAAAATTATTTTTAGCAAAATAATGCTAAAGTTAGCAAAAGGAAAGATGACAAGTGATAAATAAAAATTTATAGTGCAACGAAATGCTAATAAATTTCGATAATTTGCATAACTTATCACTTATCCGCTAAAGCCTTTTCGCTAAGCATGTCAAATTTTAGTGCAACGCTTATCAATGAGTGAGAGTGATATTTTACTTATCAATACTCATTTGAGTGACCTTTCCTTATCATATTGGTGAAACACAAAACTTTGCGCAAGTTCGATAATTTGCTAAAATGCTAATGATAATTCGTTGGTGCAATAGGGCCCTGGATTTCGTATGTTAAATACAGTAGCTGATTGCTAATCAAAGGCCATTATTCAACCCAAAAATATTCTAGAGAAAAGAATGACGTTTTTGGCATACTTTGACTAAGGAACAGTATCAACGAATCTCACGGACATACTACATGAAAGTGTTTTTGAGTTGGGCCGCTCCATTTTGGCCAATAATGCTTATGTTTGCATATACATACATACATATATGCATACATATGTAAAGTGAACCAAAAATCAGACGCGATATTTTAAAATTTTTTTGCTATTTTTTTTAGTTTATCTAATGTATATTATTTTTTACGAAAGTATAACTGATTACTTTACAAACACCATATAAATCCAAATTTCAGACCGTGTTCAAAAATTGTGCAAAGTTTGACTAAAGTTTCTAACTTTCTAACCGTCATCTTTAGGCAAAATTTTGGTACGCAGTTTAGTATAACAAAATGTAAATTTGAAGTAGCTAGGACTTATCGTTGATTTTTAGCATTTTTTCCATACAAGCTATGTTTGACATTTTTTTGTATATAAAAAATAAAAGCTTATAATGAGGAACACTGTCAACGAAAAAAAATTGCCAAAACTCAACGGTAAGTCCTAGATACTTGAAATTTGCAACTTGTACGAATCTGTAGTCAGTTTTCAAAAATTCAAAATGGCGGATCTAATATGGCAAGCACAAAAATGAAGAAATAAGTAAACTTTATCAAAACAGGGAATTTCGGGGTTTTTGGTCGCAATAGAATCTAATCCAATTTAATTGATGCAGATTTGGACAACTTATGTATTGTTCTCAATTCCTTTATTGCGTTCGTCAAATATTGATTATTGTGAAATTCCGCGAATACATTAAAAAGAATAAACAGATGCCAAACGGTCAATAAGCGTTTCATTATGCACCAGTTAAAAAATCGAACCGGCAGGCAAATAATCCCGCGATTTCAAGACTTAAAAAAGACCGGGATCCCTGGATTAACATTCCTAGTACATATGTACATTAGGGTGGTCCTTAAAAAGCAAAATAAAATTTCGTAAAAGTGCTACGAAAATCTTTCGTGGTGTTGGTTTTTGTACAATGTACGAAACTTACATTCATAATACGAACACATTTTTCACAACGAAACAAGATTTTACGAACCATACGTAAATATAACGAAAGGACTTTCGTAAGGCATTTTTTCAGTACAGTTTACGAAATCTTACGTTTATTTTACGAAACACATTCGTAAAGCACTGAACAAATCTCTGTACGAATAATTTTGTATATTGTAGGAAGGCATTCGTAATATTTACGTATGGTTTTAAATTTACGAAATCTACAATTCTGTATTCGTACAATTTAGTTAATACTTTCGTATAAAGTACTACTTAATGCAGAAACATGTTTCTTAAATTCGTACAACATACGAATGTTTTCGTACAATATACTCAATTACCGGCAGTTTAATATTTCATCATATTTTTTGTATTGCGTGTCATTGTGGAATTAATTGTTAGCTGCTGTGAAACGTATAATATAATTTTAAATGTTTTAAAAAGGAATTCTGCTGGATAAAAAAACAATACAAAATTAAATATTAAAGCTGTGGATATACTATGCTTTTAAGCATACAATGTTTTTTAACATCGCCTACGCTGCGCCTTGCGCTGCAATGTGGGACTTGATAAATAGACAATTTCATCAGTTACCTATCAACGGCAAGCCTAAGCTAGGAGCACTACTTAATGTAATTAAAAGTAAGTACATGTATGACTTTTCACTGAAACTTGCTTTTAAGACGCCTTATAATTTTCCTTTAATTTATAGTCGTCAAGGAAACAACATCGATGAAGCTGCGAATCTGTCAAGTGCCTCTACATAAAAATATTATAATGTTTAAGAAAGCAAAACCAGTATTTTTTATATTCTTTCATATTCTATATCTTATTATATTTAGTTTTGTTGAGTCTCATAGTTTAACAATTTGCATCAATATTCTTTATTGAATGAAGCCTAAGCAATAAAAAATATGTAGTATAGAACCTATTCGTATGCCTATAAATAAAAGACTTAAGTTTTATTATAGGTAAAATAACCGTTTTTATTAATTCTAAACTACAGTGTAGTCAGAAAATTATTCTTCTTTCGTAGAACGTATTATTAACACTAATATTACTAATATTATAGCACAACACTTTCATTATATTTTAATCAATAATGTTAAGCGTTTTTGCAAAACGCTTTGTTAAACAAAAACGCTTAAAATTAACGACAAAAACAAAATAAAAGTGTTGTATTATAATTCTTAATATGTTTTTTACAGTGTGGAGAATGAAAGCAAAATCGCACATTCTACGAAACAAGCGCAGATTTTACGAAAGTAATTTCGTTAAATATACGAATTATTTCTGTACATTTTACAAAAATTTCGTAAAAAATAAAGAAATAGTAGGAATTTTTTTAGTAAATAGTACGAAATTCGTTAGTAAATAGTACGAAATTCTTTAGTAAATAGTACTAAATTCTTAAGTAAATAGTACGAATACATTCGTAAAATGTAATAAAAATCTGATGCCTCATATTTTCGTAGTATGTACGAAAACGGTTTTGTACAATCAACGAAAACTTTCGTGGCTCAAAAGGACGAAAAATTTCGTAAGATTTACGAAAGTTACCGTTATATTTACGCAGATTTTATTTTCAGTGCAGGTATCACATATAAATTTTGGTCCCGATTCCTCTATAGACTCAAAAAATTAAAATTAAGGTATCACATATAAGTTATGGTCCCGATTGGAGTCGGTTAAGGCGCATCGCAAAGGGGTCAAAGGCGTCTATGGACTCAAAAAATTAAAAATATTTTTTTTTTTTAATTTAATACCCGAAATCGATACTACTAAGGTCGGGGATATCACATATTAATTTTGGTCCCGATTGGAGTCGGTTAAGACGCCTTCATAGGGTAATCTGAACTTTGAGCCCCTGTGCGACACGCCTTAACCAACTTCAATCGGGGCCAAAATTTATATGTGATATCTTCGACTACGGTAGTACCGATTTTGGGTATTAGATGAAAAATAAAATTATTTTAAATTTTTGAGTCTTCATAGAGGAATCTGAACTTTTCCTTCTGTAAGACACGCTTAACCTTATCCAATCGGTACCAAAGGTACATATTTTCAAACTAAAATCTTTTTAAACCTTTTTTAGCTGATGATATTTTAATCTTTTATATAATTTTCGTATAAGTTAAAAAAATCTACTTTTAAAAAGGCTGCAATTAGGGATGCCAAAATATGAGGAAAATTGTGATCCCGGGATTTCGGGATATTTTCTAAGTAATCCCGGGATCGCGGGATTTATCCCGGGATTCACATTGAGTCATAACTTGTATGAATATGAGTAAAAATTCAATATCTGAAAGCATTCAAACATACCATGAAATAAAACTATGTAAAATTTACGATAAACTGATTGTAAAATCCACATATCGCTAGCTTAGAGTGAAAAGTTGCTAACATCACTTTTTATGAAAAATCATATTTTGATACAGGAGGCTAGATAAATTGAAAATGCATCGTTTCGAAGAGGGTAAAGGTCCTTGTTTTATGTGTTAAGTCCAAAAAAGCTCCGAAAATTCGATAAGGCCAAAATAGCTAGAAATCTTTTAATAAAGATCGAATCCCTCTGATTCGTATGGAGTTTTGTTTTGCTTTAAACAGGCAAAATGTTGTATTCAAAGTTTTGCGAAATACTTTTCCTCTCCTGTACAATTTTAAAATTTGGACTTAGCCGCTTTGCACTCACCGCTACCGATATTTATTAAATCAGAGAATTTTTAAAGTAAAACATTTTTTAAATTGTATTTAAAATACCATGTGATTGAGGAACGTATAGATGAAAAATAACCATGTAAATACCAACAAAAAACATTAAACCAAAATATACAAAAACAATTTCTCTAAATATGTTTATTCTACTCTATAAAGAAATGGCGAATTAAGAATTCTTGGCCATTTTTTGCGCAATTTACGAGAAATTTTGAGGGTGTACGAGTCAAACGGATCTCAGAATAAGATTCAGCAAGTAGAAGTAGTTACATGTTGGTAGGTGGGTCTAGTTGAAAACACGCATCCCTTTTTTGCCGGTGTTGTTATTATTGCACTTAAAATGTTTTCGTAAGAGCAGCAAAGCATTCAAAGCGGAGTCTTCTAATCTTATCTCTTATGCATATGCACACTTTCGTTTGAAAACCGAAATAATGCATATGAGAAAAACGAAGTAATGCATACATGCACAGTTTCGACTCAAACCCGAAATAATGCATATGACATGAAAACGAAATTCTTTCTGTGTCCGCGCTTAGGAATTATAACCCTTACTAAGTAGAATTATCCTTTCTGTGTTGAAGGAAAAGGGGGCGGAAGTATTTTTGTGCAGAACTTTTTTTGCGTAGGCGGCCTTCGGCCTCGCTTAGGGGTTATAACCATGGTTGCCACAATTGGTAACTTTCTAGCAAAAGTGGTAACTTTTAAACGGTTTGGTAACTTGGTATCTTTTATTTCATTTTGGTAACTTTTGCAACTAAATATCTATTTGCATTACTAGAAAGAAATGAATTATGTTTTGCATATGCGTAATTATAAAAGCCCTTCGAGTTTCAGTGGCAGCATTACTGACACTTCTACAAAATTATTTCGATAAAATTAGAGTCATCTCATATTCGAATACTGGAAATATTTCAATAACAGTGGCAGCACCAAGGGCTGCACTTCTAAAACAACTTTCTAATTTTTGCGTTAAATTTTGAATTCTACCATCTCACATTTTAATAGTGGCCATCTGGCAAATAATGGCACCGGCACACAAAAAAATGTTGCGTCCGTTTGACTCGTACAAAATTTCGAGTAAATTTTTTTGCTATTTTTTCGCTTTTTCATAATTTAGTGTACGTGTCAAACGAACCTCAGATTTGAATTCAGTGGGTCGAAATACATGTCGGTAGGTGGGTCTAGTAAAAAGCACGCGACATTTTTTTTGTGCCGGAATAATCAAAACGATTTATGGACCTTACCGAAAA
>NW_016174847.1:0-10569 GCF_001687245.7 Rhagoletis zephyria
GGCGTCATATTGGATCGGCCATTTTGTTTTTTATTATTTTGATTTCATAATCGAATTTAGCGACCCAAAAACTTTTAAGTACTTTAATTATTTTTAACATAAATTATTTTGTTTAAGGTTTTAGGCCCCTTATTGAATCTGCCATTTTTGATTTTGACTTCAGATTCGAACGCAGCAACCTCAAAAACTCCCGAATTTTTGTTAATATACTATTTTTTTTTAAATTATGGGCACAAAATGGGTGTCAAATATCAGTGGGCACCGCCTAGGATTGTTCTATACCGAAAACCGTATACCGCTGTTTTTTTTATTTTGAAATAAAAAGACTAGAGGTTGCTCAAAGTGCTCAAAGTATTCCATGTATTTTATATGTATGGCGGAAAAACAAGTTTTCGTAGAAATGGTGTAGAATTCTTGAGAATCAACATTTTTTGATCAGAAAACTTTGTTTCTCTTCAAACAAAACAAAGTTTTCCGATCAAAAAATATTGGTCCATATTTATAGTCAAAACAAAGTCGACTCTAAAGTTAAAAACAGCTTTCTGACATTACGTTAAATGTGATATCTGTAAAAAAAAAAGCTCCTTTTAAGTTTAGAGAGTCGATTTTCAATAATTCCATACCATTTCTACGAAAACTTGTTTTTTCCCATAACTATAAAGTACATGAAAAACTATTGAGCGACTTCTAAATATTTTTTGATTTCGAAAGAAACGGGGTATTTTTATCGATATATAACAATTCTAGGGGGTGCGAACATTAAAATTCCGACTTAACTTTTTCCCATACATTTTTAGACCACCCGAATGTACATACATACACATAACCACAATTTATTGTTGCTATGTTTTGCCGCTGGATACGTTTTTTTTTTTTAAGTGATATATGTTGTTGCCACTACTTTAGAAGTTTTCTTGTCAACGTTGTTGTTAGCCATTATATTTCAATTTGTTAGCACCCCTATCACCGCTACCACTTCAGTTTTCTAGACATCAAATTTTGCTCGAATACTCGAAGAAACTAAGGAGCTCCACGGTTCGCACACTCTTTTCCTTGCACCAAGCGCACTGCTGCTACTGTTCTTCTTCTTCTTCTCGGCATCATCACCATCATCATCGCCATCGTCTTCTTTCCTATATATTAAACACTTTTTCTCTATTCAAGTCATTGTTACTTTTGTTACACAGATAAAACGCTACACTTTAGTTCCGTTTCCGCTAGAGCACTTGCAGGTGTGCATACATAAATCTATATACCTTGGTGTTGCATGCATGTAGTAGTTACCTGATTGTAGTGCTGATGTTGTCTACGAAACTGGAACGTGCTGAGCACTTTCGAAAGGAAACTGTGTAATTTCCTGCAACTGTTGTTGTTCCTCCCATACCATTTGCCTCTAGCCGCCAGTTTCTTATTTTTATATTCTTTATTCTGTACTCTTTCCTCTTACAATTGAATTTCTTTCGTTGCGCTTGAAAGCAGCTTTGAGTGATTGAGTTTGAGATGAAAAATTGCTGATAAACTAAACGAATGATATATATGTACACATATATACGTTTATTGCGTGTAAAATATTTATAACTCTTGTGTAGATACTTTGTGTGATAGAGTACAGTGCCCCTGTTTTGGCCTCTTATTTGACATTGATTTTAAATTGATTGGACATTTTTTGATTTTTATGAATGTTTGTGGACATTAAAATATCAAATTCCCCTAACCGCATTAGACATGGTATCCTGCAGGATGATACATATACACAGCAGGTGCATATATATGCACTATTCTGATGGTAAATCAATTATATGATGTAATTTTTTTTGTGTAAAAACACATGCCTAAATTGAATAGTGGGAGTCCAGCAATGCCATAATCTTATATATAAAAATAAGTACACATTTTTGGTGTGACCTCATAACTTGAGAACGGCTTCGCCGAATTCAACCAAATTTATGTGGCATATTCGATCTATCATGCAGATGGTTTATGCGAAGTTTTCCCGAATTCGGAAAAGGGGGCGTGGCACCACCCATACTAACTAAAATATAAAAATAAGAGAATGTTTTTGTTGTGACCATATTACCTGAGAACGGCTTCACCGAATTCAACCAAATTTATGCGGCATATTCGGGCCATCATGCAGATATTTTATGTGGAGTTTGCCCAAATTTGGAAAAGGGGGCGTGGCACCACCCATACTAACTAAAATATAAAAATAAGAGAATGTTTTTGTTGTGACCATATTACCTGAGAACGGCTTCACCGAATTCAACCAAATTTATGCGGCATATTCGGGCCATCATGCAGATATTTTATGTGGAGTTTGCCCAAATTTGGAAAAGGGGGCGTGGCATATGTATCTTATGTATAAAAATAAGTACACGTTTTTGGGGTGAGCTTATAACTTGATAACCGCTTCACCGAATTCAACCAAATTTATACGGCATATTCAGGCTATCATCCAGATGGTTTATGTGAAGTTTTCCCGAATTCGTAAAAGGGGGTGTGGCACCTCCCATACTAACTAAAATTTGTATGTTGTATATCTCTTGAAATATTTGTGGTAGAGTATTGGAAATTGGTATAGAGTTATATCAAATAATTCCATACTCATGGAGAAAAATGGGCGGTATTGGAAAAGAGGGTGTGGCACCTCCCATCTTGTATATAAAAAAAGAAGTGCAAGATTTCAACCAAATTTATATGGCATAGTCGGGCTATTATGCAGATGGTTTGTGTTAAGTTTCCCCGAATTCGGAAAAGGGGGCATGGCACCACCCATACTAACAAAAATTTTCATCTGGTATATCTCTTGAAATATTTGTGGTAGATTACTGGAATTGGTATAGAGACATATGAAATAATTCCATACTCCCCATCTTAAATAAAAAAAATAAGTGCACGAATTCTACCAAATTTAAACGGTTTATTCGGACTATCATGCAGATGGGTTATGTGAAGTGTGCCCGAATTCGGTCCAGCGGTTCATGATATATGACAGTTTATGTCTGTCACGTGAACCACGTATATGGTTTAACAGCAGATACATGAAAAATCGAAAACATAGTGAAAAATTCTTGCTATGNAAATTCCATATTCCCCATACGGTATATTCGGACTATCATGCAGATGGGTTATGTGAAGTGTGCCCGAATTCGGTCCAGCGGTTCATGATATATGTATGACAGTTTATGTCTGTCACGTGAACCACGTATATGGTTTAACAGCAGATACATGAAAAATCGAAAACATAGTGAAAAATTCTTGCTATGATGTGCTGTGTTTATTTTTTCTTCGGATAAATTAAGTCAAGTATAAACATGGCAGCAACATAGTTTTCAATTAGTACTTGATTTTTTTTTAAACATATACGATTTAAAAACAACAAAAACAGATTGTTTTATTTCAACCCGGCCTTGAGCTCAAATAAATCAATATAATAATCAATTCCGCTGCCGCTGTGGTGTAGTGGTAGGCAGTGCGCGCTTCCACTCCGCAGCACCTGGGTTCAAACCCTGGTCAAAGCAACATCGCAAAAAATATAGAAAAAAGGTTTTTTCTTAACAGCGGTCGTCCCTCGGCAGGCAATGGCAAACCTCCGAGTATATTTCTGCCATGAAAAACAGCTTCTCATAAAAATACAATCGCCGTTCGGAGTCGGCGTAAAACTGTAGGTCCCTCCGCTTTGTGTGACAACATCAAGGCGCACGCCACAAACCGGAGGAGAAGCTCGGCCAAACACTAACATATGTGTAAGCGCCAATCTATTATTATTATTAATAATCAATTGAATATATTTCAATAATATTGCACAAATTTGTTGCATCATTTAGTACGAAAAGTTTCAAAACGTAGTGGAAAATTGTTGCTATAATGTGCTGTTTTTATTTTTTGTTCGGATAAATTAAGTCAAGTATAAACATGGCTCCAAGTTTTTCAATAGGGATTTTGTAGAGCCAATGGAATGAAAGTCACCACAACACAACATATCTGTCATTTCATCGTATTATCGAATAGGTGGTGTACATTGATATTCGGTCTTTATATTTTGGACTTTGAAGAATCAACACAATTATGGAAGATGGAAAACCAAGATGGAAAAACAAAAAATGTTGTATATCCAAATGTGTTGGATTAAGATTAAAAATAAAGAATCAAACATTTTGAAATAAAACAAATTATAAATCTTCATATAGAAAAATTCCAGGATTTTTCATCAATTTTCCAATATTTGGTGTAGAGAAGCACACCGGGGTACCGCTTGTACGAGTATAAAAAAGATTGACTACGACAATATTTTCGTAAATAATTCATTACCTATGTGTAGATCTATCAGCATGATCCTCATTTGTCGCTCGGTAGATTCAGATCTACACTTGGTTAGCGGAGTAAGTACTGAGGCATCCCTCTTTCAAAAGAGCCAAGCGGTTAATGGGTCCTTCATATTAAAAGATCCTTCAATAAAGTCCTGCTTGAGCTAACAGTAAACTCAATAGTCGGTCAACCGGGAAGTGGTTTGGGGTTAACCCACCAAATCAGAATTGGTCTTGTTGAGAAGAAAACCAAAGCGACCTCCTTTTCTCTGTGGAGATCACCGAGGCCTACTTTGAAATCTGGACTCCAAATTAAACTGGAAAGGTTATGCCGATGAGGGAATTATTAAGTGCATATCGACTCAGCACACCTGCAGGAGAGCTTTAAAAAATCAATGGGGATTGTCGCCGTATATCACCCATGCTACAAGAAGAATCGGAAGCAAGCTTACCGGTGGCAGGTGGTACGTCCACTTACACTGTAGGTTTAAAGATGAAGCAATGGACCGTCACCAATTTTTATTTGGAAGACGTGCCTATTATACAGCATTTTTTCGGTCAAACGTCCGCAGTAGGCAGTTCGGTTTCAATTAATACCATAGTTCCAGTCGGAAGATCCACAGGCTTCGTCTATAACAAAACGGCTTTAATTACAACAGCAACCAATGTAGTGAAAGGGAGAAGGCCACGCCTGTAAGATGCCAGTAAAAGAGACTGATTGAACAATTTTATGTGCAGGGCGGTTTTAAACCGAATCGGTTTTTGAACCGAACCGTCCCTTTTTTCCGGCTTCGAACCGAACCACGAACCGAACCGTTTTTATTTTGAAATGCCAAAACTGACCGAAAACCACTCCAAAAAATGGTTCGGTTGAGCTCAAAATGAAAATCCGCTATAGCATTTTTCAAGTTTCGCAATACACATATTTGTCTAAAAATGCAACCCGTATTGTAAAACTGTAAAAATATTTTGTTTGATGACATCTCCGCGAGTTGTAATTTCGTCCATATAAAGAATGATTGAAATGTTTTTCTATGAAAGCAAATGCTTAGCAACGCCACCAAAACTAAACTAATACTCAATGCGAATCTTAAGATAATTCAAACTTGCGCTTACCATAATACACTAGAATTGATTAAAAAAAATTATACTTTGATGCAATTTAGCTCGTTGATTTCTTCTAATTTTAGTACAAAGTTTTAAATTTGGATTTACATACATATATGGTTTTTGTTCAAGCTATACTTTTATAAAAAACGAATGAAAATTAAACCAGCAAAACATTAAGCCAAGATTTTGAACGTAAATTTAAAATTCTGAGTACACTCGACTAGGCATTTGACTTTTCCAAACCTTAAAACGTTTATTAAATTTTTTCTAATTTCGTCTGATCGCGTTAATTTTAAATAATTTTTTTGTTTATTACGCGTTTTCTTCATTACAAAAAAATGTTCTCACATACTTTCTATGGAAAAAAATTCGTGAAAAATTGGCAAAAATAAAATTAAAACTTAAAAATTGTTTCTGGAAATTTTTATCAAAAATTTTGTAAATTAAGACGAAACTTTGCAAAATTTTCACAAGTTTTACATAAAGTTTGAAACTTGCATTTATATGGTTAAAAAACAGAAACATTAAATAAGCAAAAGAAAAATACCCAAAACTTGCTAAAATGTCGGTCCGTATTTATTTTTCCACCACTATATGTACATGTGGATATTTGAATTTGATCTCAGTAACAAAGCCTTTTGTCTTTATATTATAGATTTTTATCCTTTTAACCCTGGAACCGGTTCTTTAAGATTCCCCAGCATTCATGTATGTACTTCTAAATATTACAAATAGAAAACAATCTTTTAACGTCAATAATTTTATTGTCACTCACTCCTCGAAAAGTACCAAAATCTCGCAATATGGAATAAATCACAGCCCATTTACTTAATGAAATGGAAACCTCAAAAAGCACTTGCTAGCTGAAAAGCAAACAAAAAGGGTGAAAATGGGTTGCTATCGACATTTATTTACATAAAAAACGCGTGAAATGTAAATGATGTCAGAATTTTTAATCCATAAAAATTGTCTATTTTATTTGTATATACACACATACATACATCCATATACCATTGGATTTTGTAAATGTATGCCACGAATGAGAATTTACAGACCTATTTATTCATGCGCACAAAACTATGCAATGATTTGGAACATTCTAAATTGCCGCAATTGCAAATCATAAAGTAAAGTGCTCACACACACACGCAAACACCCACATTAGCATCCACAATCCAAATTCATTGCCGGCAAATGTATGCGCCTAAATATATGCAAAGAAAAATATTGCAATATATGTAAATGCATTGACAGCCGTTAGCCGCAACAACAACAGCAAAAAAAATAAAGGCTATACTGGTGTGAGTGCACAATTGAATTGGGGGAAGTGGAGCTTAAGCTGCTGCATTCATCCTTCTGTATGTATGTATGTGTGTTGGCGAAGTCACTCGTCTGTATTGGTATTTTGGGTCTGCCGAAATGCGGTGATTTTTCACTGCTGGCATTTGCGTTTCTTATACACCCCCAGCCATCACCCGCTGCCAATTCGTTATGCGTTTCCTTTTGATTTTATTTCACTTCCTTTTGTTCCAGTTTTTTTTTTCTTCTTTTGTTTCATGCGATTTTCCGCACTCTGCTTTTATTTGCTTTATGAATTTCACACTTTGTTTGCTTTGTGTCAACGAAGTGATTGGCTAAAAAATAAAATGGAGTAAGAAAAAATTAAATATGAAGCTGCAAATATGTAAAGCAGCTGCTCGGATTGTTTGAATGCTGCCCACCAGCTGAGGTTTTTATGGGTAATCACCACGTCTGGTTGCCTTTTTTATATTTCTTTCTTCAGTAGTTACTTAGGAGTGGGCTTGTTGATTGCCTCATACATTCAGTCTTTTGCGGCTCTATTCCTTGTGGTATCATCTCAATGCTGACACTTTACACTTAATTTGCGTACTTTTTTATTCACCATTTTACTCTTATTTGGATTTTTTAGCATCCAACCGACATTTCTAAGGACATATTTACATACATACAGGTCCATAAGGAACTTTGTAGTTATGAAAATTGTACTCAAATATTGATGATATCCGGTAAATGTCCTCTGAATATACCCTCTAATGGGATGACACGTGTCTGTTAACATTTTTATAAGTGTAATTTGAAAGTATTCTTTTTGAATGGCACTTATATTGGACAATAAGGAAAGAAAGTGTAAAAATTACCGGAAGCCGAAAATGCTTTTTTACCAAGACGGTCAGCGAGTGAGAAGTTGATAATTTTGGTGTCCAGATATGGGTTATGCGCTGGGCTAAAGGCTTGCCACGTATGTAAAAACGTTTACTAGTGAAAAGATTAACGCGTTGAGAGAAATATTTTTAGGTGAATATTTTCTGGGCATGCTCGCACATTAGCCACCCTATCTTGAACCCTGTAGTAGTATCGAACGGCTCGGGGAGCTACCCCCCAATTCTAAAGGAGCTGGTGGTATTGCTCAACGTGTGCACAACTTATTTTCGATTGGGAATATGGTAAATACGTGGTCTACGATGGATTTACCATGTCTAAAGCCGCACAGATCAGGCCCCATCAGTTCGTTTACAGCGGGCTTTACACTTTCACACAATATATGTACTTAATAAGACCTTATCCGCAATGTTTAAGAGGTTGATTCCAAGATAGTTGACGCATATGGTGGGGTCGCCTTTCTTCAATTCCAAACCCAGGCATGCGTTCATCCGCCCATTTTAAGCAATGAAGCGCATTTCTATGCAATTCTCAAATAACTCCACGCTGAGCTTGCCGAAGTAATAAGTCGCTAGACTCGCCAATCGTGCATAACGCAACCCTAGCTTGGCACATCACACGATCGTCATCGCTCCTGTGTTTGACGCAGCGCCATCTGAACTCCACTCCAAGAGTAATTTTTAAACGGTGGAACACTTTTTGTGCTTCTGCTTCGACTTTGCAAGAATTAGGTATGACGCATTTGAGAGACGAACACCTAAACTCTTTGACACCCAACAATCTGTTTAGGTTTATTCGTAAGTCGTGCACATTTTAAATAGATTAAAAAGGACATGAAAACAGAATAATATAGGGCATGTAGTCTGAGTGCTGTTTTTTGCACGTATTGTATTGTGCCAGGTTCCGACAAAGGCTACCTTACGTTACTATGTCTCCTTGACTTCTCCAAAGCCTTTAACACAGCCGACCACCATTTCCTTTGTCTTAAGCTCAAGCATTATTTTGGATTCAGCGAATATTCTCTGACACTTATGTCGAGTTATCTAAAGAATAGATTTAAACGAGTTACATTAGGGAATCAATCCTCAAAATCAATGAAACTAGTTTCTGGTGTACGACAGGACTCAATTCTATTTAGGACCGGTGTGTAAATTTGTTAGCATGCGTGCTTATGCAGACGATGTCCAGTTTTACTTGTCAAGTTCTTTCGAAAATGTTAAATATCCGAAATGCTGAAAAATTCGGAATTTTGGAAAATCGGCGCAGGTAACCGCTCACTTATAACCAGGGAACGGATTTTTAGGACATAAAAACCTATAAAAAAGGCAAAATAAAGTAACGAAATAGGATGAAAAAGGCAAAATAAAATAGCGAAAAAGGCAGGAAAAGGCAAAAAAAAGGTTTTGCAAAAAAAGCAAAATAAGGCACTAAAAAAGACAGAAAATACGAAGAACAATCAATAAATATATTTGTTTTAGAAATGCTTATATTAAAAGTAAAAAGAGAAAAACTATGAAGTAGTTTCATTATATGAAAAATTTTTACTTTGAATCTTTTGACATTTGAAGGATAAACCTTTCGAGTTTCTAACTCATAAAACTTTAATCTGTATAGTTGTAGTAACATTGAACCACACGATGCATTTTGAAGTTTTCTGGCAGCATTTTCACTGGATTTTCGCGAAGAAAAGCCTTGAATGTACTAAATGTGCGCTCGACGTAAGTTGATACAAGCGGAGCTCAATTTAAATATGGAACGTTTGAAACGTTCATATTATCAGGAATAAGGGCGTTTTCCTCGCCCTTTACAATTTTATCCACACCCCTTATTGTCTCCAAGCCTACGTTAGCTGAGAAAACGGCTTTGAATTTTTTCAACACCAATTTGGCAAGAGGTCCCTGCGCTTCTATAAGCCGCATGGGCATGTGTATATTTTTTAATCTTAAAAAAAAAAATTGTAAATGCTATAATCACTTTTTTAAAGGTAGAAAAGGCAAAAAAAGGCAAATATCTTAAAAAAGGCAAAAAAAGGCAACTTCAAATGTGTATATATGGAATCAGGGAAAGCTAAATCGTGGACATTCTTAATCGAATATACTCTATCTCTTTAGCAGAAAAAAAGGCAATTTCCATAAAATCCGTTCCCTGCTTATAACTATATAAGTTTATCTCACTAAGGGCCGTTTTCTGAAGTAACCTTTAACTTGAAAGCTCACTATATATTTAAAGGTTGGATTAAAAATAAAGCTATGTCTAAAGTTAAGCATTTCTATTATCGGTTTTTGACGTATGTATGTTTCCTGGTTGTAAATCAATTTAAAACCGACAAAAAAATGATTTACTTTAGACACTATCATAAACTTTAATGCAACCTTTAAATATAAAGTGAGCTTTAAAGTTACAGGCTACTTGAGAAAACGGCCATAAGTCTAAAGCTGCATTTATATGAGTTGACTTTCGACGAGATTCAACATCGCTTCCAACAAAATGGCTTGTATAAATAATTTTCTATAAAGCGATAAATCAAATAGCGGTGAAACCACCAAGCTTACAATGTAGCGGTGTTTTCGGAAAGGTGAAAAACTATATTTAATACATGTAGGTGCCGGGTATTTAATGTTCAACTTCTTTACTTGTTTCTACGCAAATGGCCAATTTCGGCTAGGTGCTGGAAGCTCGAGATAATAAGTACTTTCTTCAAATAAAATTTTTATTTTCAGTGATGCAATTTACTTTATTTTTTGTTTCATTTGAAATCATAACGTTAAACCGAACTTAACGCTGGCGGAGCTGGGGGCAAGAGCTAGTTATTTACTCCTTTTAAATTGTCCACTTCCAATAAATTTTTTAATTCATATAAACACACATACTTTTTACTTTTCCCTATACTTCTACATGCATACTCGTACATATGTATGCATGTAATTATTTTTATACCCGAGCGCACTTGTGCACAAGGGTATATTAATTT